>NW_010123347.1:0-290 GCF_000699245.1 Pterocles gutturalis
CTGCACGCTAAGGACTTGTTGGCTGGCAATGTCAGACTTCCGGAAAACGGGGGATTACCTGAGGAAGAAATACAACGGGGCCATCCAGGTGACGATGAACCAGGATGGCACCGGCTTCACGGTGGCCAACAAGAACTTCAGGAAGCCCACGAAAACAGATCTGGTGTACTTTGAGAACTCGCCCGATTACTGCGTGATGGACAAGTCAGCAGGTAAAAACCAAAGCTCCAGCCCTTGCCCAAAAGTGGCTCTTTGTCCCCCAACCCCGATGGGCCAGCAGCTCGCGACCC
>NW_010123348.1:0-1023 GCF_000699245.1 Pterocles gutturalis
CCGTTGCTGTGCATGGGACAGGCACTCTCCCAGAGGCTGTTTCCCTTCTGCCCTACAGTGCTTGTGCGTGCGTGAGACGGCTGCTGGAGATGTCGCCTCTGTCTGCCCATATAGGTTACGCTTCGCTGCAGGACGAGCTGCTGTCCCCCGCCTCCCTGCATTACACTCTGCCATCCCCGCTGCGTGCTGACCAGTACTGGAATGAGGTGGTCATCATGGACGCCATCCCCATGGCTGCCACCGAGCAGGACGCCCTGATGGAGATGTCCGACATGCAGGTGTGGTCCTCGGGGCTCACCCCCTCGCTGGTGACTGCTGAGGACTCCTCTCTGGAGTGCAGCAAGGCTGAGGACTCGGACGCCACAAGCGAAGGCCGGTTCCCGGGGCAGCTTCTGACAGACGCACGTGGCCCAGACCACATGGGCTCCATGGACCTGGTTGAGGATGACACAGTGGACTCAGACGCCATGAACGGGCTGATTGACCTTCTAGAGCAGGAGGAGGGGCAGAGGCCAGAGGGGAAGACGCCAGCCGGTGACTGCCAGCCAGAGACCAGGGAGCAGGACCCAGAGAGTGAAGTCGCTTTTGTTTCAGTTCAGCAGAAGGTGCAAGCCCGGATCATGGCATCGCCTACTGTTAGCCATGTCGCGGAGAAGAGCACAGACAGGTACCGTGGCCTGGGGTGCCGAGGAGGCTGTGGGAGGGAGCAGAACAGCTTCGCCAGCTATTGCCCTGTGCTGGAGCAATAAGCTCGCACCTTTGCTTGCTTCTCTGCTGGTCTCGGCTCTGGAGCCTGGGCATCCTTGGCAGATAGAGCCGTGGCTCAGGCGAGTGCCTTGCACCTCTCTGGGGATGCTCTGGGGGACTCCTTGCAGAGCACCTGGGAGGGACCCCAGGCAGACAGCCGCATGCATGCAGGTTGTGCTTAGCAGAGCCGCCTCAGCTTGGCCTGCGTCCCCCGCCCTCCCGGTGGCACCGGTCCCGTGGGGTCCCTGGCAGAGCCCAGCCATGCTCCACAGCATC
>NW_010123349.1:0-35181 GCF_000699245.1 Pterocles gutturalis
GTGAAACAAGTCCAGGTAAGTGCAATTACTCCTATTAACCCTCCCACCTACCATTCCCATCTAAGTATGGCTATGGCATAGAGAGAAGAAATAAAACTGAGTCATTTGTTTTCTGAAGTTTTAGTTCAAGAGGCTGGCAGACCTACTGTCAGAAGTTCTTTTCAGTACTGCATTGCAGGAAAGGCAGCTATGGGTGGGGGCTTCTTTACTGTTTTGTTTTTTATGAAAATTACCTGTACTTTTCAGAAGCAAAGTACTTCTGAATCCTTTTCCTCGCTGTTGTTTTGAATCTAGTCAGCTACTGATTAATATTGAGAACTAATTTTTGCAATGTATTTTACTGAAAATAAGTTTACAAGTTCCTTTGCAGCTTTTGGCAGGAGTAGCTGATTTCAAGATTCTGAATCTTGAAAACTTTTTTTTTAGTAATGAATGAAGGAAATGGGTGTTAATTCTGTTCTGTAAATTGTACTTGTACTTCAATAGTAAGCTCTCTGGATTAATTTCTGTTATCTCAGAGGGCTAGTTTCTTGGCATCCTGATTAATTTTCTAGTTGTACAGCATGTGTTTTTGCAGTTTAAAATAAGCATGCAGATCAAAAAAATCATGCTGTCTAATAATTCAGATATGGTAAATTGTGTTGAGTATACATGTAATGAGCACCCTAGAAAAATTATGTTGTTCTTATCTGTGATATATTTTTAAGCTACTAGGCAAGCTGATGCTGCTGGGCCTGTTCCAACAAGTAAATCATCTTCAGTAGGAAGCTTTTATCATCTTCCATCATATCTGAAGTTATACGATGTCTTGAAAGCAACCCATGCTAATTATAAGGTACTGCATGATATTGTTTGATTGAATTAGAATGGGGTTGGACAATCACTTTGTGTTAATTTAAACGTGGCTCTGCTTGTATTGAGACTTACTTCTTTGCCTGTGTAAACAGTTTATCCAATAAAAGAAAAAATTAGTCACCACCAATAAAACCAAAAAATAACCATATCCAATAAAAGAAAAAATTAAAGTCACCACCAATAAAACCAAAAAATAACCAGACAAAAGCCCCTGATAGGCATTGTTACCCTATTGCTTGTTTCTCTGCTGTCACTAATGCTAGTATCAAATGACACTTTGCTGGCTTGGCAATGCCGAATGGATCCCAATCTCTGCTCTCTCCAGTTTATTCCAGGGTGAGCTGGCTTTTTCCTCATTAGTTCAGGTAAAAGAAGATGCATTCCCTGGAGGCTTGGTGATCTGATTTGTACACTTCAGGGGTGTATTCTTACTACACCTACTGTGTTTCTGACAAGTACATTATCCCTTCTTCATTACTTGTCAGCATCCTAGGCCTTCCTGGATGCTGTACCTTCCTCAAGCAGTTTATTCCAGGATGAGCTGGCTTTTTCCTCATTAGTTCAGGTAAAAGAAGATGCATTCCCTGGAGGCTTGGTGATCTGATTTGTACACTTCAGGGGTGTATTCTTACTACACCTACTGTGTTTCTGACAAGTACATTATCCCTTCTTCATTACTTGTCAGCATCCTAGGCCTTCCTGGATGCTGTACCTTCCTCAAGCTAGAAGATCCCTTTATTTTTCTTAGTCAAAATGAAGTCCTGCATTTCCAGCAATTCATAAGGGAGTCTAAGGTGTCAGTGGTGGTGATTGAACTGTGCTGAAATTTTAGGCAGAAGATCATTTTTTGTCAATACCCTCCTCTTTCTGTAATTTTTATCTTCTTGTCAAGTAATTGTTAAGAAAAAATGTTTTTGTTTTTTGGGACCAGGTTACTTTGGATCTCCAAAACAGTAATGAGAAGTTTGGATGTTTCTTACGGTCTGCCTTAGATGTTCTATCTCAAATCTTGGAACTTGCTACTCTTCAAGACATTGGAAAGGTATAAGATTTGTGTGGTTTTTTTCTTTTGTAGTTAAGTTGTCCAATATCTGTTGTCCTTACCATGGATTTTAAAATTGGTACTGCTGAGAGAGACAGTAGTCTGAGAAGTGTTGTGCTGCCACAATGCTGGGTACAGTGCTAAAGCAGATTTTCCAGGTTAAATTACTGCTGTTGAAAATTTGAGTAATTTTTTAACTGTTTAAGTTTCATGTGGAGATATTTCTTTCCAGTAAAATGGTTTGTCTTCTGTCATTCTTACTATAATAATATGTTTAAATAGACAAAAGGTCAGAAGGCATACTTCTCTCCTTCCTTTCCTGTGTCTTGATATTTTTTTCTCCTTAACTGTGGCATTATGCATTGTGGTATTTTAAGACTAGGAGGCAGATCTTGCATTTGCACCTGTGCTATTGTCCAGTTTTCGTAGTAATGCATTATATAGTGAAGAAAAATGCAATTAAGTGCACTTGTTTTTCTGCATTTCTAGTGTGTAGAAGAAATTTTGGGATACCTAAAATCATGTTTCAACAGAGAACCAACAATGGCAACAGTCTGTGTACAGCAGGTAAGGAGGTAACTTTTTGTGTGTCACTGGAAGGTTAATCCTGATGCTCTGTGGTTATCAGTTGGATATGAAGACTGGTCATTCTTTTAAGGGAAGCAGTGTGAGGAAACTGTAGCCCAGGCGGAGCAGAGCACATGTTTTCCTTAATTTTTGTGTCTTGTTCTGAAACCTGATACCATCTGAATAGTATAGTTTCTTCTTGAACTGCTTCCAATTCAAAGAACTATTTTAGCTAATGCTCAGAAAACAAGTTTGTTTCCTACCTTCCCAAATGTGTTCTGTAGCCAGTTCATTATATCAAAACCCTAGAAAGCGAAGAACTGCCTTACTGATAGATTTCGTGCAGGCTTCCAGTTCAACATTTGGGTTCAAGTCATCAAAGCTTAATTTTGATGGGTAGGGAGCTTTAGTACACTAATTTGAATTGACACATGGAAATAGCTTCAGTTGCAGAAAGAATCATATCTTTTTGGGTGAGGTGTAGATTGTTTCTTTTTTGCCAGCTTTTCACTGTCATCTTGTATTTGACTACATGATCCACAGTTTGCACTTTGACCTTTCCTCTTAAGTCATTTGGGAGGATGAGGAGTTAACATTTCAGGAAACAAAAAAAAATAACTTTTTTCTTCCTATTTTCTTCTCCAGTTATTGAAAACATTGTTTGGGACAAATCTGGCTTCTCAGTGTGATGGCTTGTCTTCAAACCCCAACAAAGCTCAAGGCAAAGCTCAACGCTTAGGTTCTTCCAATTTAAGACCTGGTCTCTATCATTATTGCTTCATGGCACCATACACACATTTTACACAGGCCCTTGCTGATGCTAGTTTAAGGAACATGGTTCAGGCTGAGCAGGAACACGATGCTTCAGGGTAACTTTCTTATCTTCTCTTATAATGTTAACTTCAATTAGAATGTACTTTTATTGTTTTTCATAAATGCAAGTATCATAGGGGATAGCTAAGTAACTTGAAATTACAGTATTGTGTATTATTTATTTATTGTAGACTTAAGCAGAGTAATCTGTCTTGGTAGTGAGATCCTGAATGCAACACTGTATTGATTATCACTAATGTGTTTTCCAAATCAAAGCGAATCATTAAAATGGATATCATTTTAAGTTTTTTTTAAAAGCATAATAGTTTTAAATGCTTGCATGCAAAACTATTTCATTAATTTGTTAATTATAGCAAATAGTCAGTAGTCTTAAAGGAACGGCAGAAGGATGACTAAGCGAAGAGCAGAAATTCTTTGTCTCCTAGATGCTTGTCCAGGAATGTATGTGTTCTCATCAAAGTGTACTGTGGGTTGTTTCTGCTCTTTTGTTTACTAAGATTCTTCAAGAAGCACTCAAGTAGACGAAGGAAGGGTGGCATTGGTAAAACAATATGCATTTAAGCAGAATGTTTTTGTCCTTCCATTTTTTTTAATGTGCGTGGGGTTTTTTGGTTTTTTTTGTGACAGATGGTTTGATGTGCTGCAAAAAGTTTCTACACAGCTGAAAACAAGCATTACCAGTGCAGCAAAACATCGTGCTGATAAGGTACTTGTATCTATGTACTCCTGAAAGAGCTATATCTTAGATTTAAAACATTTTTCTTCCTTTTAAAACATAAGTTAATTTTGAATCAGAGACCTGTTCATATATTAGATTACTTTAAAATCTCTCTATTACAGAATGCTATTCACAGTCACATTCGTTTATTTGAACCCCTTGTCATAAAAGCGTTGAAACAATATACTACCACAACATCGGTACAGCTGCAGAGACAAGTTCTAGACTTGCTTGCTCAACTGGTTCAGCTACGAGTTAACTACTGTCTTCTGGATTCTGATCAGGTTGGTATCTCACTGTTTTCGCAAATTTGTAATATGGGGATCTCACTGGCCCGCTTAATATTTACAGCAAAAATACTTGCAACAAACCATTCGTTATACTATAGGTGAAAACAGAGACTTAAAGGAGGGTAAGACTCAATTTCCCCCCCTCCCAACCACAAAAAGCTTCACATTTCTCATTTTCTATTGCATATAAATTACTTTCTAGCTCTGCAACAACTGCTTAAGAACTTTTCATCAGATTGACTTTAGGAACAAGGTGATGTGGATAATACGATCAGTGTTGTTAAATAAAACTTCATTTACAGAGAGAAATTCCTTCTCTCTATATTGAAAGTATGGACTTCTGTATGACTGATAGTGGTGAGCATCATGGTTGACAACCATTATTTAATTTTAGTGGCGGGGAGAAGCTAGTGGGAAATACAGTAGTCTATGTGGTTGTCCATATAAGCAGTAAATTTGTAACATAAATAAAACACTTAAATTTTATTTTACTACAGTATTTTCAGGTTTATAAGCTAGTATGAGTTGCAATACGTAACTTTCCTGGGAGTTCGTGCACAGATAAATCTTTTCAATGCATGAATACTTTGGTTTTTATCTTGGTTCAGAGCTGGGGTTTTGGTTGAATCTTAACTTCTTGATTATAATGCCTCAAATACTTTGTATTACATGAGTGAGAGAGAAAGTTATACTTAAAAATATATAGGCTGTAGGTAAAATGTGGCATAAGTTCATGCAAACCATAATAAGCTCTAACATTAAGATTCTCAAGATGTTCTGTAACTGTAGAGGGAATATTTCATAACATATTAGAATGAACTTTAAGTATAAAGGATTTTTGGTGCCTGTCTTTCTTTTCTCTCCTTCCAAAACATGCACTTTTGTATCTCTGTCAAAATGATTTCAAGTGGAAATTAATGTCTCTGTTGTACACTTTATTCTCTCCTTAGGTGTTTATTGGATTTGTGCTGAAGCAGTTTGAATACATTGAAGTAGGACAGTTCAGGTAAGAAATTAGCAAAGATCCTTTGAACAGTGCGGATTTACAACTGTCCTATTTTAAAGCATGCAGGGATTAGTTTTTTCTGGTTATTTCTGCCTTATGAGAAAGGGAGAGGTACCTTCAGGGCAATGTGCTTGTTTATTCTCTGGCTCTAGTGCTAGCCTTTTCAGATGATTTATGTTCGAAGTGGCATGGAAAAAAAAAATTGTAAGCCATGTTGTGCTGTTTCTCCATTTGGTATTGTGAAACCATTCCTTTGGGACCCTGCCCAAAGCTATGCTTTCAGGAATCAGCACTTCATTGCTAGGATTCAGGTGCTGAAGGGAGAGCTGCTACTTCCTATTGTGGACTCAGCGTGAATCCATTTGTATTCTGATCACCTGGTACGTCTTGTATAGTACCTAATAGATCATAAGCAATGCAGTGGAATTTTTATTGTCAGCCATTTATTTTTTTTTCTCAGACTTGAGTTTTTATGAAGTGATAAGTGGGTTTTTTTTTCTCTGTGGGTCTCCTGAAGAAATGCTCCAATGTGTGTCATGTGCATTAGGTAGTGTGTTATAATGTTATTAACTGTGTAATGGTCAGAGCTTGAAAGAAATCCCTTGGCAAAAAAACCCATAGTAAAGAAAAGTGTACAAAAACTGTATAAATACTGTATAAAAGCAGAACAACACATTCTTAAAAAATCTTACTGTAAAAAGATTCATTTTTACTGAACAAGGTTGTGCAATTCAAACTTGACACTTTTAATTTTTTCTTTTCAGGGAGTCTGAAGCAATTATTCCTAATATCTTTTTTTTCCTGGTGTTGCTGTCTTATGAGCGGTATCATTCCAAACAGATAATTGGAATTCCTAAGATCATTCAGCTATGTGATGGTATCATGGCCAGTGGGAGGAAAGCTGTCACACATGGTAATTAAAAAAGGCAAAAACAAAAGGCATGAACAGTCATATTAGTAATAGTTCAGCAATAAAAACAGTGTTGAATGTTAAGCTATAGAAAGCTGTGATCAACTGGTTGTTCCAGAAGATACTAGCTTTTAAATTTTTAATACATGAAATAAGTCTTAATTCCTTCAGGAAGTTTATTGTACCCTACTAACTCTGTTACCCCATATTTTGCATCATACATAATAGAAACAAAGCTTTTATTTGAAATACTAGATAATAAGTTCACAACATGTCAGTACTTTAAAGGCTTTGGTGTTAACCAAGTCCCCTTCCCTTTCCCTCCACTTTTAGCATTTAAGTAGAAGCATCTCTGTCATACTTCCCAGTGATTCTGCTGAGAAATGCTTTATAAAAATATCTCTTTTAGATCTATGAGAATGGGCAAATGTGTCCATAATACAAACTTTCTACTAGAAATGAAAAAATAGACATTATTATGCATTATAAGTTTGGGGTTTGTTTTTTTGTTTTTAGGGGTGGGTAAAACCTTTATTAAACTAAAGCACAATTTATTTTTAGTAGCTGAACTGTTAGAACAAGAAAACACTGTTCAAGAGTGACTTGTTTCATGCTAAAACAAACAAACAAATTTAATTTCAGCAATACCAGCTCTGCAACCCATTGTTCATGATCTCTTTGTGTTAAGAGGAACAAATAAAGCTGATGCTGGAAAAGAGTTGGAAACACAAAAGGAGGTGGTAGTGTCAATGCTGCTGAGACTTATTCAGTACCATCAGGTAAGAGAGAAGGACAGAGTGTCCCTGTTTATGGACTATGAAAGGGTAACGTTACTTTGCTAAAAGTGCTTCAGGAAATATTAATGCTTTTCTATACAAAACTTGAATAGCTGAACTCTGTGATCTTTCCGTATAGAGAGAGTATGCAAAGATTTTTGGGGGGTAGAGGAAAGGTTCTGCACTACAAATCAGCTCAAATAACATGTCTGTGGTATTTTATAGTCAAGCCTAGGTAACAAAGCACTGAGAAGCTACAGCTAGGATCATGATCTTGGTTGTGTTGCAGACTGAATAAACAGAAGGTTAGTGGAAGAGGTGTAATAAACTGGCATTCAAGAAACTTGAAAGAATGAGGGTAAAAGTGGAAGAGAGGACAGGATTAAAAGTAGGAAACATGCTGCATGGAGATGATACAGGTGTTCTTGTACAATAGCAATATCTTCAATAACATTTTAAAATATGAATTATTTGAATAAGGTAATGAAATTGGTAGTTAGACAGTTGTTAGCACTTACTACTTTGCCCCAAGACCTCATGGGTCTGTAAAACATGTTTGTGCCTTGTAGGAGTATAACAACTTTCTTAAATGTACTTTTGTTTAAAAGAAAAATATAAAAATAATTTTAAGAGTAGTGACATAATTTAGCATGGGATCTTATTGCTTATTCAGGTGCTTAACAAACTTAATATGCTTTTCCTTTCATCATGTAAAAATGCAGTTCTAGTGTATACTATTATAAGCAATGTATTTTCTGAGAATAGTTGGGAAGAAGTCAGTACATCTTGTCAAAATAATTTGCTAGAACTGCATGTTCAGATCGGGGTAATTTTGTGTATCCACATTTTCTTTTGAATTTGTAGTTTTATAATCATAAAATGACTAATATAACTAAATGAAACGACACTCTGTAGACACATGATGTGAAATAGTGAATAACATTACGTTACATAAGGTACTGCAATTGCCTGCAGATCCCCTTCTGACACACTTAACCTATTAAAGACCACTATTGCACTGCTCTTCCCACACCATCCCATTTGTAGTTCTTCTGTCGTGTTCCGCTGGTGTGGTATGTATAAACTAACCCCTGGGCAGTTCTGCTGTTCCCTGGCTGTGTCTGGGATGCTCTGTAGTGGGGTCCCTGTAATCTGAGAGGCTCCAAGAGCTGCAACCTTTAACTTTTTTCTGTCAAAACTGAAGCTACCATCCACGGAGCTCCAGAGTTCAACTCATTCAGCCCAGAATTGCTCCCGTCTCCTCTCTCGTGAGAAAGTTTTTTGGAAAGAAAGTAATCTGGTGATCTGTTTTTCTTTTTTCTTTTTTCTTTTTTTTTTTTTTTTTTGAATTGGCTGTGTTTCTGGATCTGAACTACTTGGATTTCTTTTACAAGTTCTCCGTCTAACTGGTTTTCTGAACCAGATTCTTTCATCCTGCTTCCCAGTCCATATATTAACATTCCTACCTGCTGTTTCTTTGGCCTCTCTGTTCGTCTGTGTGCTCCATTGTATGCTGTCCTATCAACTTTTGTATAAAAGTGACATATCTCAGGTGAATGTCTGTTCTGTTTCCTTGACCAAATTTAAACTTTATTTGAGCTAGAGTAAAGCAAGAGTATACATGTGGGAAATTCCTCCACTTTTTGTTGAGTATGCAATGTGGCATTTAGACTTACTATCCTTTTTCCAGTTGTTTGAGTAATCTTTTCACAAATGCCATTTAAAAAGGACCAAGAAAGCTTTTTTTTCGTAGTTTAAAGAATTTTCCAGTTACTTTTATAAAAAAATAGTAACTAAGAACAACTTTTAACCTCATGTGGGTTTTCTTGTCTCTTTTTTTTTTTTTTTTGGCAGATGGATTAAACAGTAAATATTTTTCCAACTATGGTATTACTTACATGTTTCCTCTTGGTTGTGGATGTTTAATTGCATTCTTTTGGGCTTTTTCTCAGGTGCTAGAAATGTTCATCTTAGTATTGCAACAGTGTCATAAAGAAAATGAAGACAAATGGAAAAGATTGTCCCGGCAAATAGCTGATATTATTCTTCCAATGCTTGCAAAACAACAGGTGATTATGTGAATTTTTTAATCTATAAGCATCTAAAATAATTGTTATAAAGTACGTATCGATAATGGCTTTGGGTGTTTGATTATTTTAATATGAAGACAGATTTTCTTGAAAGTGTGGTTGTCATATGTGAAAAAAACAATTACTACAAGGTAAACTAAGTATTTGAAGTTATGAAGGTCATATTTAAATGCATGTAGTATGCACAGTATCTTCGAGCCTGCCTCCAGAGGCAGCTCATTCTACTTCTCTTACATATATGGTTATATCAGAGTACTTATTGAATGGTGTGAAGATTCTCCCATGCTTAGAGAATGTCAAAATTATCTTTTTGTAACTGCAGTGGGTCTAATTGCATTTTTTCTTAGTGAAGAGAATGAAAGGACGTAATCTGAAACTGTGTTAATAAATCACAGAATCATGGAATAGCTGAGATTGAAAAAAGTCTAGATATTGTCTTAGGTCAAAGCAGAGTCTAGTGGAGCAGGTTGCTTAGGACCATGTCCATTGAAGTTCTAACAGTCTCCAAGGATGGAGCCTCCACGACCTCTATGGGCAACCTCTTCCAGTGTCTGAGCATCCTCACAGGCAGAAAACAAATAAAAAGTGTCTTTAAATGGAATTTTATGTATTTCATCTCATGCCCATTGCCTTTCATCGTGGTACTGGATACCACTGAAAAGATTCTGGCTCTTCTATACTTTTATTGTCTCCTCCTCCTGCTTCCCCTGCTCAGATACTTTTACACGTTGAGAACAATCTCCCTGAGCCTTCTCCAGCTGTCCTTTGTACAACAGGTGCTCAAAGCCTGTAATCATCTGTGTGGCTTTCTGCTGGACTCCCTCCAGTGTGTGCCTGTCTCTTACTGGACTGCACAATGGGAAAAGAGAGTTGGCCCTTTGTATCTGGGAAGAAAAGGATACTCCTTTTAGGAGAAAGAACTTGAATGCTGCTTCCTAAGCATCAGGGAATGTGTCTGTGATACAGCTTTCCTGGAATTAGAAACACTTACTTCAAGGATAAAAAGTAAAAGTAGTGCAATTGTGCCCTTAATATTCTTTACTCTCTGATGGCAGATCCCCACTCCCATGAGGAGATCTCGTGGTTGGAGAGAGTGGGCAGTTGTTGTGGATCAGACAACAGTTTTTTGAGCAAAGCTAAAATGCTGGCAAATTAAAATTGCTGTTTTGTATGAATCTGTGCATGTGCTCAACTATCAAAGTATTTAAGCAAGATAGGGTCATCCAGATTTCAACTCCAGTTCTTTGCTTTTTGCAGTTGGTTGTTTTACAATTTATCTAAAAACCTGATCAAGTAAGGTGTCCTGCCTCCGTTGCTGCAGTGTAATACCATTGTAGCTGTTCACTTTTCTGATGATTAGGAACTTTTTTCTCCTACTTACCTGCTTAAGTTTATTCATGATCAGCATTCTCTCTATAAATATGCCTGGTAGGATGTGCAGGGTAAGGAGAAAAGTTTTTAAATTTTATGACAAGTCAGGCTTCTGGTCTCATTCTCCGAATATGACATGTTTCTCCTAAGAAAATATATGTGGATGTATATTGAATTTCACGTGATGGATTTTTTTTGTCAGTGTTCTCAAAATTCCTGTGTAGGAAGGCCTGCATCGAAACTTTAATTTACCTTTCATAGCTTTTGGTTGATCTGAATTTTGTACTGTAAAGGACAACTTTATTACACGCAGGTTGTCACAGAAATGTTTAAAACATGAAATGGTACTTTGTGTTGCAGTTACCTTTTGTGGATAGTTACAAATTAGTTTTGTGTTTTTCTTTTACAGATGCATATAGACTCACATGATGCTCTGGGAGTACTGAACACTTTGTTTGAAATTTTGGCTCCTTCATCCCTTCGCCCTGTGGACATGCTTTTAAGGAGTATGTTTGTTACTCCTAAAACAATGGTAAGCAATTGTTTCCAGAGAAGAAAGAATCTGGTGTCTTTCATGCAAAACAAAAGAGCATGTGTTTCTCTTTCTTGATTTGCAATGTGGTGTTAAAGTGTCTGCAGCAGATTTTAGGAAATAATTGTTTAGAACTAATGTGATTTACCAACTGGGAGCACTTTATACAGGAACATTCTGCTTATGGAGTACTTGCTTTCATTTTGTATTTTGAGAATCAAGAATGTAAAGAAACAAACTGTTATAATAAAATCTAGAATGCAATTTAATAGGTAAATCACATTTTTCTTATGCAAGTATTAGTACTGTTTTTGTAGTTGAGAGGTTGTTTAACAGAATGAATATAAGCTTGACAGTTACCACAAGAATAGCGTTTTGGAAGACCCGAACATAAAAGTTATTTCCTGCTTGCTCCATTCTCAAAAGGCTCTGATTTTATACAATAGGTAATGAAGGTGTTAATTTTTTTAATAAATTCCTATGTTGTATTGTTTAAATTCATAAGTATTCGATCTTCGGTATTTTTGTGTTTTTGTGTTAGGGATCAGTGAGCACTGTGCAGCTATGGATTTCTGGAATTTTGGCTATCCTTAGAGTTCTGATTTCACAGTCAACAGAAGACATAGTTCTGTCCCGTATACAAGAGCTTTCCTTCTCACCATATTTGATTTCATGTCAAGCAATTAACAGACTGAGACGTGGAGAAAATGACACATCCACAACAGAGGATCGCACTGAGGTTAAACAGGCTAAATACCTGCCTGAAGAGACGTTTTCTAGGTATGTTGCCTTTTGAATAACTTAGGGGAAAAATAGATTTCTGAGAAATCACAAATATTTTATGCAATATGTACATACATATAGAACTGTTATCTGATAGGAATAAATCTGTTAATCAGTTGATAAGGAATGAATAATGAGATGGACAGTGGAGGGAGGAGATGAGCACTTTGTAGCAGGGTCTTTGGACTGTTCTGATACCTCTTCTCCAGCCAAGAGAAGGACCTAGTGGAGCTGTTAAAATGGGTGATTTCTAGACTTACTAAAATTAGGTCCAAAAACTTAACCAGTTAACCCTTCTTTCCCTCTGTGGGGACTGAAAGATGAGTCATCCCCTCAGTAGAAGCCCAAGTTATGTACTAGAATACTGGCAGCAGATGGATTCAAATCTATTAAGTTAGTCCTGTTCTTTTATTTCGTATTTTTAAAGAGCTGCCTTTGTCTAGTTAGCTTCCCATGCTGATGTCCTCAAAGTGTGACAAACTTCAGGCAAAAGAAGTGTGGAAAGATGACAATGGTATTATGTTGCCATAATGTTTGTCATTAAGGCATTATGTTCCAGTGTGGTGGGAAGCATTTGAAATAGCTATTTGTTTAAGAAAATAAGAACTTTTTACTCAAATATGGAACTTCTGATAGAAATAAAATCCTGTTTCTTATCATTCAGCTCACTGTGATGGGTAGAGGGAAAAGAGGCTTCTGAACTCCCTTAATGTGACCTTATGTCCAACAGGAGTGACTTGAGGAATGATTATGGCCAGGAGCAAGGATGGCTTTCCTCAAATGCTCTTTTTTGATGTTTGTTTTGATATTCCCCCCACCCCCGGCCTGAAGGTTTGATATGGAACCTGTACGGTAGAGCGTGGATAGATGAGGCTGTAAGCAGCTGAGTTACTGTGACGTGCTGAGTTACTGCTCCTTAGCTGAGCTGCAGTAACTGTCATGGTGTGTTTTTAGCTCTTTATAATTCACTATAAAGACACCATAGCATTTTGAATGTTTGCAGTGTAAGTGAGGTGTGCTGGTGTATGCATGCTATCATGACTTTAGCTGATGAGTAGGTAACCCAGTTCCACTATGTAATTATTGAAATGCTTGTGATCATCTCTCCATGCCAATAGCATTGTATTTGTTTTAGGTCAACCTGTTCTGTAGCATTTAATTTAGCATCCTATTTAGGATGAATGGACAAGGACTTCATATTTTATTTTTCAAACTCAGTTTCGTAGGCAAACATCATCTTATTCTGAAAGATGTTACGTTGATAATTTTTTCTATTGATTGTATACATGGTTTTTTCAAGGTTCTTATTACAACTGGTTGGCATTCTACTGGAAGATATTGTTACCAAACAATTGAAAGTGGACATGAATGAACAGCAACATACTTTCTACTGCCAGGAGCTGGGCACACTGCTTATGTGCTTAATACATATCTTCAAATCAGGTAATACTTTAAACAATGCCTTCTGTTGTAGCATGCAGCAACAGGGTGGTTTTTTGGTTCTGAGACAATTGTTGAATGTGTTGAACTACTGAGAAGCAGTACATAGGTGCTGAAGACATTCTGTCCTACTCAGTGTAAAGAATCTCCCAAACTTTATGCTTGTGCATGCAGGGTGCATTTTTCACATTTCTTCTGTCTGTGTGGAACAAAATGTAACTAGTGACTTTTCATCTCTCCATTTAACTGCCTAAAATTTTCTAGTCCAAAAATGCAAAGCATTCTGAATTTGTGTCTCTGTTTCTCATGGTTTTTCTCAAATTGGAGGTGGGTAAGTATGTCCAGGCTTAAAATACTGAGTTACAGACCACTGGTTCAGACTTATGACAAGGTAGGCTCCTGTTCTGTTACAGTTAATGTCCTTTCTGCCTGCTGATTTTCAGCCTGCAGCTGAAATCCAACCTTGGATTACAGTAGTTGGCTGCAATTTAAAAGGTCATGGCACAAGTCTGTGGTTCTTCATAGACTTCCTTACAGATACGAGACAAGGAACTCTACATTCCATGGCCCCATCTGTAAAATGGGAGTTACAGTACATCAGTACTTAGCAGATGCAAATTTAAAAGAGTGCATACCGAATACTGTTGTTAAACATTTAATGTGATGCTGTGTTCCATTGTGTCCCAACAACCTCTAGTCTTTTTTCTTTATAAACTCTTCCTACAGAATTCAGTTATAAAGTCCTTGAGAAAAAAATCTTAGTTCTGTTGCTGTCATTGCTGCCAGCTGCTTCTCGCAAACATAAATATTGTAGGTGTAGACTAAAATAAATAAATAAAATGCTGATGGAAGTATACTGGATCTCTATCGAATCTCAAAGCTTCTGCGTTGCCTTGTTTTAACTTTTCAGTAGCTTTACTCTTCCTAGTCTTCAGTAACAGGTAGGAAAGTGAATGGGAAACCAGTTTATGTTGTGAGAGTTAGAACATCATCCACCACAGCTGCACTGTCTTTTGACTTGTCAGAAGAGAGCTTTGAGTGTGAGAAATTGACTCCTCCAAACCTAGGTTCTTGCTGCAAAGACTCCAGGATTGTGATTGAAGAGGCACAAAATGCAAAACAGTGAAAAGATCAGCATGTAGTGGCTTTCATGACTGTAGAAAGTCACTAGATGGTGCAATTACTGCAAATGCAGGAAGCTGTAATGGGAATAGCACTGTTCTGCTAGCAAGTGGACCCCGAGTTTTGAGACTCGCTTATTTTTCCTGTTCTTTGCTATTTACATTGTGTATTGATTGGTTCTTGGGACAGCTTAAACTGGTCCACGTAGCTGTGGAATTTACAGCTTAATTCTTTTGTTTATCTGGCAGTGCAAGCAAGCAACACGAGAGCTCTCCATTATTCTGATTAGCTTTTGGTTTCTAATTGGTTCTGAAGAAATCCTTTTTTCCCTGACCTTATCTTCTCATAGAAACTTGAAAAATCCTGAACCTTCTAGACAACTTTAAATTTGTCGGTTTTCCTTGTTTTCCCTCCCTTTGTTTTGGCATATGAATGCAGAATCAGCAAGTCAGAAAGCAAAATCCAGCTTCTGTGCTGAGTTTTCAGTATGCAGAGTAATGACACTTTTTCCACTTAAAAACATTTACTTTTTGGACTTTAGAAATTGGATGGAAGGATATCAATTTAGTTTCGACTAAGTGTATTTGGGAAGCCCTCATCTGAAGTAGAATACTTGTAAGCAGTCTTTGTTAGCATGAAGAATAGTAGTTACAGCATGGTTCTTGATTAGAACTCCTGTGTTTTTCTTTAGAAACAAAACAAAACCTAAAAATCCTAGTCTATAGTTAACAATTTTTGATTTAGTAAAGGTTTTCATGTATCAGAAAGTTTTTGATGCATGACAGAGAAGAAATTGAGAAGATAAGTTTCATTACAATTCTAGTCTATCTAAAGCGTTATTTATTGAGTCTGGGAGCTGGTCATTAGGACTTTACACACTGCCCTTGGGCAAACTCCATGACTTCCCTTGCATTTGTAAAACCACTTGGGATCTATCTTCCTTCCAGGAACAGTAGTGGCTTGTGAAACAAGATTTTTATTCTCAGGGTATCCTGAACAATTTTAAAAGTCCAGAATTCAGATTAGAGCATAGTTACTCTAACATGTTTTTATTGTTTTCAGGGATGTTTAGGAGAATCACAGCAGCAGCCAACAGACTTTTTACAGGAGATGGATCTGATGGTAGTTTCTATACCCTTGAAAGTTTGAGTGACCTTGTTCAGTCCATGATTCCCACCCATCCTTCTTTAGTTCTCCTCTGGTGTCAGATCCTGCTTCTCGTCAATTATACCAACTACAACTGGTGGTCAGAAGTGCATCAAACACCGAAGTAAGTTTTGATCCCTAGTAGTAGTAGTGTGTCTCATAATTATGTCTGCAAAAATTATATTTTTTAAAAATCTGGCTTTTTATCTACTGAGCCTGTCAGCCTGTTGAATAGTACTATTTGCATTCTGAAATAGGTAGTTTTGCATTTACATTAAGTGTATGCATATTGTCTGTTCTGACATCAGCATGTGTTTCAAAGTAAAGAAATGTGTCCTGCTCTCAGTTGTTCCTCAGAACTGCCACTTAAAAGGTGAAGAACTTCTCAATTTTAATCCAAGACAGCTTCATCTGTATACTACTTTTAAGTAGAATTATGGACATAACTCTAACAAAATATTCAGTATTTCATGTTTCTGTGGAGACTTTGTATTTCACCTTCTAGCAAATAACCATCTCTAGTACAGATGATATACACTGTTGCATTTAGGAAAATACAATCTGATCAGTATAACTATAGTTATATCTGTTCTCAGTGGGTCTGTTACTAAGTGCTGTCAAAACATAGTATCAGTACCATGCTGATTCATTAGCATTAAGCACCATAGTAACCTCACTTAACATTAGCTGTCTGAAATTTGGAGATTTGGTCTAACACTAGTGTTCTCTTGGTCTTAAGTTAGTTTATCTCACCTGTCACAGATAGGAATGATTTGTCCTCTGGGGGTAAGGAAGATACTGCTACGTGGGTGGGTATTCCTCTGTGTTAACTGTAGAGGGAGATTAACAACTGGCTTGAGAGACATTTCTGGTGCTTGCGCAGTGAGCGTTAGGGAAGACTAATCTTGCTCTATAATATGAGTGGATCAATACTTGCTCAAGTGTGAGATTCTTGCCTCAGTTCAACGTCATGATGTGAAAAAAACATTATTCTAATTTCAGGAAACATGAAATTACCAGGCTTATGAGCAAAGTAGGGCAACTTAAATAGCTAAGGTGATATCTGCCATTTGTTGCAGGTATCTTTTTTTTTTTTTTTGATTTACCACTATCTCCTCTATTTTTTCTGTGTTGGACATCACTTTTGATCTAACACTAGATTAAGTGCTCAAGAACATTGGTTTGGCTTGAGAAGAAAACACAGAATTAGGTTCTGTTATCCTACCGCAGATGCAGTTGCCCGTGTTTTTCTTTTAAATAAGCTGTTTAGTTCTCCGTAAGTTCTTCAGTACTTCAAGGAAGTAATAAGGATGGAACAAAAAAGTGATACTACAATTGTTAGAAAGTAAAGAGCTGATGGAAAGCAAAGTGTCAACTTCAAAGCAGTATAATGTAAGGACATTGGTAGGATATTCCAAGCAATTTGATTGTTAATGTTTCAGTAGCCGTAATAATAAAATAGTAACAAAATATAATGTGCTTCTTGCAGGAGACACAGTCTTTCTACTACTAAATTGCTTAGCCCTCAGATATCTGGAGACAGTGATGAATCGGATTCAGAATCTAAACGTGGCATGTGCAATAGAGAGATAGTGAGAAGAGGAGCACTCATTCTTTTTTGTGACTATGTTGTAAGTTATTCGTCTTGTGTTTAAGGCCAGGAGTGATAAGAAATCTTTAAAAAGAAGCCTAAATTAAAAATCACATTTTAGAAGAAGACTCTGTGCATGTTTATTTCAAACAGCATTTCATTAAACGCAGCATTTCTGAAATGACCTTCTCAATTTACTTGTTTCTAACCTGGGTTTTTAGTGTTTCAAAAAAAAAAAAAGGAATGAATTTGTAATGAATTTGTAAAATTTCTCAATTTGCAACAAGATCAAAAGTATTTGGAAAGCTTGTCAGGTAAAAGTAATGATAGTGATATTAAAACATAGACACTTTATGCCATTATTTTAAAATAGCTACCAGAATTATGTATTAAAAGCTTCATGTTGTATCATAGTTTTCAGTCATTAAACACTTAACACGAGTATTATTATTATATTTTTTCCCCTTTAGTGTCAAAACCTACATGATTCAGAACACTTGACCTGGCTTATTGTGAATCATGTTCAAGACTTGATCAATCTGTCCCATGAACCTCCAGTACAAGACTTCATTAGTGCTGTTCACAGGAATTCAGCAGCCAGTGGTCTCTTCATCCAGGCCATTCAGTCACGGTGTGAGAATCTTGCAGCTGTAAGTTTAACTCTTTGACTTTTCTTTAAAGAATAAAGTCAGTTATATTTCAGGAAAAGTTTAACTGATAAGTATGCCAATTCTGACATTTCTGGGTCGTTAATCAACTTATAATTTTTCTGTAAAGTAACTTCTTTAAAAATGCAAACAGCAAACCTTATAATATATTAGCAACTTCAGTATCAGATGTGTTCCGATCCATCAAATCTGTGAATTCAAGTAGAGTTGGTTAAGCTGCTTTTTTTCCTGCTTGAGTATTACCCCTGCATAATAAATATTTGAAGGGTAAATTAAAGCTGTAACTTCTGTCTTTGATTTCGGTACCTTGGTAGCATAAGTAACAGAACTAACTACTGATGCAGGAATAGTAAACAGTCCATCTTCATAGGCCTGAACAACATGAAGATGATTTGCGAGCTTATGCCTTCCCCATTGATCTGCCCCACAAGCTGTAGCCTCTTGGTGAGGGAAATACTGCTTCAGAAATTCAGTGTATGATTTCTGTTGAATTGGTAGAATGAACTGAACTAAATGTGTTTGAATGGAAGATGTAACAATTCTGTGAAATGTTTGGTGATTATCAGAAAAGTCAGTAAAATTAACACAGCTGGTATTTACAGTCTGCTCTAGAACAAGACGGGTTCCACGAGTCAAGCTAGTTTGTCAGTGTGTTTCTTCCTTTAGATTATTGGTGGTGAATTGGTGCTCATATTTAAAAAAAAAAAAAAAATTACTTGTACCCCATTTTAAACTTGAGTAGCCACCACTGTTTTTACAATTAAATGTGCTCAAAAAATCCCTAGTGTTTATCTGGATTTCTATACTGTCTCTTGTCTTGACTACGCACATGTTCCTACCTTCTTCCAGCAAGAGTTCAAGCTTCTCACTGTTGCCGGAGGTTTCTATAATTCCGCCTATGTCTCTCTAGATTTTTTCCTGAAAAGTTTTGCTCCCTACTTCTTGCTAACTCTTTGTAAGAGTAAGCTTTTACAGTTAAACATCAAACAACTTAGTGTTCATATTAATAAAAATAAGCCAGTAACTCAGACCTATTCATATGTAGATTATTATATTGATCAGCTAGTTGTCTGCTGTAGTTTTTTCTAAATGCCTTTCCCTTTAGCTTTAAGATCCTTGTATTCCAATTGATTGCTTTTTTTGTCTGTTTTCTTTGTGTTCTTTCAACGACTAGCCCACAACTCTGAAGAAGACTTTGCAGTGCTTAGAAGGAATACATCTCAGCCAGTCTGGAGCTGTTTTAACTTTATATGTTGATAAGCTTCTGTGTACTCCATTCCGTGTGCTTGCTCGCATGGTTGACACACTGGCTTGCCGACGAGTAGAAATGCTTTTGGCTGCAACTTTACAGGTAGAGAGAAATAAATTAATTTGTAAATAAGATTGGGTAGTGCTAGCAATATAATCAAGTGTAATAACTTAAAGTACATCAAAATGTGATGATGTTCAAGTCATCTAATTGAAAAGGAAATTTTTTATTTAGTATATTGTTATGTGAATGTTTGTATTTCACTTTGCCTGCCTGTGATTTTACTAATCTCTTCAAAGTACCTATGGGTATTTTACTCATTTTTGTCTTATAAAATTCTTGTGACCCTTTCCTATAGAGCAGCATTACTCAGTTACCAGTTGAAGAACTGGATAGAATTCAGGAATACCTTCAAAACAGTGGATTAGCAACAAGGTAACTAATACCAATATGTGTTAAAATGCCAAACTAAGTAATGTTCTAGTACTAATTGTGTAAATTTCCATTTTCCTGTGTTTGAGGGGCTTTTTATAACATAAAATAGTGGGTCCTTTTTGGGATTAAAACAGGAGTAAAGCCTCTCTTGTGAAGTGCAGGCATATTCTGGCACAAGGACAGTTGTGTTGGACGAGCTGAATTTGCAAAATACTTGAGAATTAAAGTAAGCTAAAGTCTTGAAGGCATCAAATTCTCTTGCCTGCATCCTACGTAGTTGCTGTCTTTCAAAATTAAACATTGCAAATTAATTCCGTGACAAAAAATGAAGTTACTCACTTTTGCACAATTTTGTGACTGCAAGCTGGGTGGACTTGCGTTTTTTGTTTTTCCAGAAAACTGTATTTAAAAGTTCTAGCTGTTTAGTGTCCCAGCTGTTTAAAAGTAAAGTGCTATTATTAAAAGGAGAAAATTATTCTTTTTTTGAAAAAGCTTTATTTAATGTTGGAAAAAGCCTAATTTATTCCCCTTGATGTCATTGCTGCTTGAGGTTAGTATCTGCTGACTGAAATAAGAAAGAAGTAGAGGGAAAGAATCTAAACCCCAAAACTGCAGTAGATGATAGTAATGTGCCTTCAAAGCTAACATTAAATTTCAATTTTTAGAAAAAAATCCAAAATCTCCAAATTACTTTATACAAGTTTTTGATAGTGGTAATGGAATCCAAAAAAACCCAAGACAACAACAACAAAACCAAACCAAAACAAAAAAAAACCCCCATATAAACCAGAAAAACCCACATTCCCAATAGTGACATAAATCCACAAACTGGAATTTTGTTCAGTTTTAGTGGATTCTTATTTGGTATCTGTTAGAACATATTTGTCTGCAGTCAAATCATGTGTACACTAACTTTGATTCTTCTTACTCATAAAAAAATATTTACTGCATGAAGAAAATTGAACAGCTTGCATTTTATACTTAAGCATGTACAAAGTTTAAATCCAAATTAAATTTAAATGTTTGGTGGTGTTAATTTGTTTTGGCTAGTGGTGGCTGGTGAAATTTGCAGTTTTGCATCGTATGACTGCATATATCCAACAATGAACTTTAAGACCCTACTGCTTTTCTCTCCCAGCATTAGAATTGGCTCACTGGGTGTCTTTCTATTTTTAAATGGTTTACACAACTGAGTAAGTTCGCTGTCTGCTGATGTGTTCTTCTATTTTCAGACACCAAAGACTTTACTCGCTCTTGGATAGGTTTCGTCTTATGGTAGCACCAGACACAACTAGTCCTTCACCTCTGGTTACCTCGCACCCACTAGATGGAGAAGACCAGCCAGCTTTAGAGAATGTAATTCTAGACAAAGTAAGATTATGTTTAGAAAGAGTCACTAAAAGTGCCTTGGCTGTAAACAAGTTTTTTTACTATGTAAATACGTAGTAAATACAGCTTATTTTTACTGTGCAGTTCATATTCTCAGGATTGTCAATGAATCTCAAATATAGATCAGTGAATGATTTCATATGTGTTGGCTGACTGTTGAACTTAGGATGACTAATTAGCACATGTATAGATGTTTGTTATGTTGACAGTACTGTGAAAAACTATCATGTTCTGTTTCTTTGCATAACTTTAATTGAAAGATTTATGTAAGGTTCAGTAGAAACATGTGCTTACTCATTTGCTTCATGTGCTTACTGTAGTGATCAGTTTTATTCGTTTGCTGAAAAATGTTAGTTATCTGTTAGAAACTAAGCATTACTTCTCAGTTTCCACTTCTCAGCTTTAAATTACTGTAAGAGAATAATCATGACTGCTGAACTGTTGCTGTCTTTCATACACTTAGAGATATGTTTATTTCAAAGTAGGGGAGAGGCTAAGAGCAAGCCTTTTGGGGCCTGTGTCTTCCTTTCTTTGTAGTTTGTCCCATAGCACAGATACTTTCTCCTTCTGATTGCTTTGTGTTCTACAGGGAAACATGTAACTGAGGTGCCAAAAATTATTTAATTAGCCGACAGCTTGGAGGAGACTGATAAGTAGTTGAGGAGCCCATTGACTTAGGAGAGAGACTGAGAGCTGCTTAGCAGGAGGAAGTGCTGCCCAGAAACCATTTACCCATAGCTTTCTGTCTTCAAATTATCCAAAGAATCTACTTCCTTTATAACTGTAAACCCTGCACAAAGGAAGTAGTTTTTGTCTGCTTCCTCCACAACCCCTACATACCTCATAGAAACATAGAATATTTCAAGTTGGAAGGGACCTGTAAGGATCATTGAGTCCCAGCTCCCTGCTCCACACCAGGCTACCTAAAACTAAACCATATGACTAAGAGCGTTGTCCAGATGCTTCTTGAACTCTGACAGGCTTAGTTGCATTCTAACTGATATCAGCAAATTCAGGATGTCCAGTTGTGAGACAGAAAACACAGAAAAGGGATAACTGAGCCTCTTTATATTCCTTAGTTAAACTAGTTATTTTATTAACTAATTCCTGTAGGTTCATCACTAATAATTTAGGGAGCAAATTTGCAGTGATGTGTGATGGTCTTCATTTATTTCAGTGTTAAAAGATGTTGTTTTCATCTGCTGATTTATTTGAATCTGAAGAATTTTCTTCCTTGGTTATAGCATTGGGTTTTTTGCTATTACAGTTAAGTTTTTGTGACTACTGAGTATTCCAGGTAGTTTTTCTAGGTACTCTCCTCAGCTTTAAGATCCTAATATGTACACCTGTGCTGTATGTTAAGCTGCTTTTTTTTCCTCATTTCCTGTCCAGACTATGGAAATAGACAACTTGCCCGTGAACATCCGTTGGCCTAGTTTAAGATGGTCCATTCACCAGTTGTCTGTTTCGCCTTGCTTTTTATTTTGAGTTTTTTTGACATTAATGTGGACTGGTGATCTCTTAAATGGACCACAATTCAATATCAATGAGCAATTCTCCCCCTGCCCTCATGAACTGTATTATTTTCTGTAAACAATATGTAATAAATTTCTTTTTTTTTTTAATTCTTAAAGAACTGGTATGTGTCACTAGTGAAGTCACAGTGTTGCATCAAGTCTGACTCAGCACTGCTAGAGGGTGCAGAGCTGGTAAATAAGATTCCTCAGCCTGACCTGACCTTCTTCATGACCAGCAAGGTAACTGTTTTGTCAGATGAAACACAGTCAGCTGAAGAGGATGTAATTATTTCTAATGTTTGTATTGCTAGTATTAATAGATTAGATTCTTAAATGTAAACACTTCAAATTTATGTAATACTGATAGTTCACTTCTTGAATTCAATTTCATTTTGGAAAGTAGAGCAGTAGGAGGTATGTTTCATTTCTGTGTCTACCAATGTTGCTAATAGTAGCGTTGTAGTAATACAGGTTGGGTGTATAGAGTGGAAGTGAAGGTTAGTTTATGTATTGCAATCACAAAAATCCAGTTTTACCATTTTACATAATCTTCTAGTTTTGCCATAGTGTCTTACAGGGCCAGATATTTCTGTAACCTTTTAAATATCTGTGCTAGATGACTTGCAGTATGCCACTGACAGGCCACAGTTAAATTTGGCACAAAGGACAGCTTATATCTGTGACTTTGTTTTCTAAGAACATATTTCGTTTAAACTCTCTACATTACATTTGCTGCTGGTTTGCAGAAATAATAGTGGGAAACTTTTGAAAAAGATTTTTGTTGGGCTTTTGTTTGAAAACTTATTACTTGAAGATTCCTTGTATGTATAGATAATCTTTAAGCTTTATTAACATATTGTTTTCAAAATTTGGAATAAGAATTTTGATTTTTCTTTCCAGTACAGTGGTGTTTGGAATTCAGATGTGGAACAAATATGGGCTTAATTATGGTATTCTTATACCACAATAGAGCAGAGGTCATAATAACAAGTTAGTTAATTGATAAACTGTTAATTTCCCACCATATTAGTATGCCAGAATAGTACCATCAGATACTTAGTTTCTCTTTAAAAGCAATTTCTCTACTTCATATTTACTATTTGATTTCAGGAATTCAACCTAAGCTTGTTAGCACCTTGTTTAAGCCTTGGCATGAATGAAATATCAAGAGACCAGAAGAGTAGCTTCTTTGAAACAGCTCGGAGGGTAACTCTGAATCATGTGTCTACCACTGTACAAAACCTTCCTGCCAACCACCAGGTTTTTCAACCACTATTGCCAACTGAGCCATCAGCCTACTGGAAAAAACTAAGCGATATCTTTGGTAATAGAAATAATGGTCTTTTTAAGTTTATTCTCTCCTCTGCAAAAGGTACCTTACAGATATCTTGTGAATACATGAACTTACTAACTATTTTAAAAAGTCAAGATACCTGCTATGAAAGTGTTTATGAAATAATTTTGAAAAGCATTTATTGAGGGGAAAAAATTCGAACTGCTAGATTTCATCCAGTCTTATTTTATAGGAGATGAGGTGATGTATCAGTCTCTGATGACACTTTGTCGTGCACTGGCTCAGTATTTGTTGTTACTTTCAAAACTACCAGCTGGTCTCCGTGTTCCTCCTGACAAAGAGGATGATATCCTGAAATTTGTAGTTATGTCAATAGAGGTAAGAAACTACAGCATAATTAAAGATGTGATGAAATGTTGGGAGAGGGAACAGCTTAAACTGATTACCATTGAGTAACTAACTTTTGATCTGAGCAATTTTCTTGTCTTAACTGTATAAATTTCTTCAGTGGTTGTTTTATTTGAACTGGGCTTATGGGACAAGGGCAGCTTTTTACAAGGAGAGTTTGAATGATGGAATGATCTTGGCATTTGGGAGAATGGCCACTGGTTTTTGGGACACTGAATAAACAGTATATAATACTTGTAATTTTCATGTACTTAAATTCTGTTCTCTCAGAAGAAAAATCAATGCAACATGCTAATAAAACTTTATATATTGCCGAATTAAAAAAAAATCCTCTTTGGTTATAAGTTCTTCTGTTGCTATTTGCTATTAATGGGAGATTTTTATTTTTGTACAGGCAGTATCATGGCATTTAATGCATGACCAGATTCCATTAAGTGTAGATCTTCAAGCTGCTCTGGATTGTTGCTGTCTGACATTACAGCAGCCTAGTCTCTGGAATTTGCTGGCTTCTGCAGCTAATGTGACATATGCTTGCTCCTTAATTAATTGTGTTAAATTTATCATAGAAGCAGGTGAGTCCAATTTGAACAGCTATGAGAAAATTTTCTTAATAAATTGTCAGTCATCACTGATCAAATGCTAGATGTCTGAAATATATCCTCAGAGTCCTTTTTAATTATTGCTTTGACAAATTTACTTTTACTACTTTCATTTCTCTTTTTAAATTGTGTGTTTACTTTTGAACTTGGCACATGCCTTGGAGATGTAAAATATTTGGCTACTATGTGATTTTGAGGAGAAAAATGGAATATGAGTAATGTAATGGCTGTATCTTCTAAATACTTTTGTCTAATTCAGTTGCTGTTGAACCTGGTAATCAACTTCTTAGTCCTGAAAGAAAGAAGAATACTTCAAAAGGCTTAAGTGAGGGTGAAGTTGATTCAAACGCACAGAGTAAGTAAATGGTAAATTCCACTTTTGCCTTAAGCTTTCACTGAAGAAATATTTGTAGGTGCTCTTTCCATTACTATTTTGTTTAACAATGAGAGTTCATCTCAGACCTCATTTGTATTTGATGAATATTCATTAAATATAGGTTGACATATTTTTAACAGGTATAGTTGTTTTTTCTTGAAAGTTAAGCATTAATGCATATTTTTCTTGTGGGGGATTCTGTTAGCTGTGCAGCATGCTGCAGACTGAGATTTTTAAACTGTTGTGGGATTTTTAAATTTCATGTGGGAGATGCAGCATTGTTAATATTTTTTCTGAACAACAGCAGATTCATTATCTGCTCTTCTACAATATGAGAGCACTATGTTGACGTGAAGGTCAAGTGTAATCTGTGAGCGTGGACAGGATTGTCTTCCATATCCAGCTGTGCTGGTACAGCAAGATATTACTTCCATCTACATAAATTACCTGCTTGTCAGATTTAGCATAGAGCCAGCTATGAGACTGTTTTCTCATAAAACAGATGAGTTTGGTCACTGTCAATTCACACAGATGCCCTCTTCAGTGTGGCCTGTACTTGCTGGGGTTAGCATGGCAGTTGCTCTGCTGGCAGATCTCAGCTGGTCTCCATCACTGAGAGTCTTAAACAATGCAAGCCGTTGCAGGGAGGGTGGTAGTAGTACTCTTCAACTAGCTGAAATATTGTAGAATATTTCTGTGTATACATCCTTTTTGTGGTTTTGTTCTTTTTAGTCAACATATTCTTTTATTAAGCATTTTTTGCTTTTATGTATCTTTAAAAATTATCTTTCTTTTGAATAGGTTCATAAAACTGTATTTCTTTTTCTCCTCACAAAGGAACTAAACACATTACTGCAGCTTGTGAAATGGTAGCTGAGATGGTGGAATGCTTACAGACTGTCTTAGCACTGGGGCACAAAAGAAACAGCAGTATCCCGGCGTTTCTTACTCCTGTCCTCAAGAACATCATCATCAGTTTAGCAAGGCTGCCTCTAGTGAACAGTTACACGAGAGTGCCTCCTTTGGTATGTTCATTATGCTTTGTTTTCAGGACTTTAAAAGCTATTGAACAACTTTTGAAAACCAAACATGGTGCTGCATCTTAAGTTTTACATCGGTAGGACTTCAACCTTTAGCTAGTTTGATCAGCCAGTTTGTCTTTCTAAACACTGAGTAGCAAAACACCATAAAAATATCAAGTAAGAGATCACTTTGGAATCGGAGATCTGATTAGAAAAGTGTAGTAACTCCTTACATTCTCATGTGAAAGAATGTCCAGGGGGTAACTTAAGAAAGGAAAAGCAAGCAGTGACTTGGGTGCTTTGTTAGTGCTTATATTTCCTCCTGCTCAGTGGGATTGTTTACCCTGGAAAGAGATAATGCTTTCTTTACAGCACCTGAATTGACAAATTTGGTTTTTGTCATGCTAAGCACCACAATGATGCAATGGTGCTGAGGTGCCCAAAGCAGTGTCTGAACTAACTGAGGTATTTGTGTGTGGTACGACATGGTACACCATGCAGATACTTTGGATTGTAGATTACTATTCTTTCTTAACTCATCTTGGATCTTGTGGACAAGGTATTTCAACCTTTTCTTTTTGGCCAATGTAACATGGATTTAAGAACACCTCGTGGTTACCTCCATATATTGTTAGTACTGTGAAATGACTTTGTTTAGATAAACTTCAAAACCATTATCAGAAACATTTCTAGATTCTTATTAGGTAGAGTAAAAGGGGGTTTCTTGATATGTGCAAGGCCATTTCTCTGGCCTTTCTCTGTTTCTCGGCTCTGTTATTGAAGGGATGTCAAAAGATACTAATTTTTTTGATTGAGACTTTTTTTGCCCACCCTCGGATATGTCTTCGTGCTTTCTCAGGCATGAATAGTATGTGAACTATTTTCCCTGATTTACCTTTCAGCATAATTTCTGCACCATCTAGGAGTCACTTGGCACTTAAATTGTAAACTGAAATACATGACAGGAACGTAATTGCTTTCATATCCCAACTTGGGCAGTAGGACTGAAGGATTAATTCATAGTGTAAAATATGCAAAAAAAACCCCAACCCCAAATTAGAAAAACAGTGTAAAATGTGTATTAGCTGTGTTAGATATTTAATCTTTCTCTAAGTTTTTTTTTGTAATTGGAGAATTACTTGTATTTACTGATGTCTCATTGCTTATTGAATTGTGCATGTATCTTTGTAGATGTCATGTTAATACTATTTCTGTTTTGGATAAGTAGATGTTGTTTATATTTCTTAAGGTCTGGAAATTGGGCTGGTCACCAAAGCCTGCCGGTGACTTCGACACAGTTTTTCCTGAAATCCCAGTAGAATTTCTTCAAGAAAAAGAGATCTTTAAGGAGTTCATCTATCGCATTAATACACTTGGTATGTACAAAATTAAAAATTAATACAGTTGGCTCTTATTGGGCATTTACCTGTGTTGCAAAGTTACCGAATAACTGAATCTGGTACCGTTTGTTCCTTTTGTTGCTTATGTGGAAGGTAAATAGTATTTCAGATCAGGTTAGTAATTGAGCTGCAATAATTCATATGTTTTGCTCAATGCAGAGAAAAAACTATTAAGTTATAGAAATAAAGCCAAAAACTATACTAACTCAACGAGATTATTTCAGTGTGCTCTTACAGAATGGCCAACTGTTTTCTAGAGCATGCACTTGACAGTATGTTTGAGAACATTTTGCTTCCTCTGTTTTTTTTATTCATGCATAGTATATAAATTTAGTGCCACACTCAGTGTTTTAAATGAGATGCTATCACTTTAAAGATTCTGAATATGTCAGGCTTTACTGAACAAGACCATTGGGGTTTAAGGGTTCAAGTCTTTGTCAACAGATGAGACTGTCAAGGGTAATGCATCAAATTTTCCATATGCTTATCAAAGTTCTTCAGACTTCGGGGGTTTTTTTCCCCCTCTGATCTACAGGTTAATACTGACTGATTTGTGGTGTAGCACTGATTTCTGTTTGATCACTATAGTGCCTAAGATTGCATTCTCATTTTTGGTTCTTTAGATATCATTAGTATAAACTGCAATGTATTATTCAGGAATCCTCTGCAGTCTCCTATAGGTAAAAATCTGTTTGGAAAAATTTTTTGAGAAGCGCTTGAATTTTAATAGCCTATTTCTAGGCAATTCAGTCATCTTGCTTTTAGGGCATAAAGATTTCTTGACTCATTATAGGATTCTCCACAATTTTTTTTCCTGTGAGAATTAGCCAATTTTCTTTATGATTTTCTGGGTTGTGAAAACCTGATAGATCTCAGTGCTTTGAAAGCTGGACAATCGAAATATTTAAATGTATATAAGAAACAACCCAAACAGGACCATTTAGATAAAAACATGCAGAACCCTTCTAAAGGCTTTATCACTTCCTGAAACAGAACATTTTAAATTTAAGGAAATGGTATGAAACTAAATCTATGGAAACAATGTACTGGTTCTATGCTGTTCTATGTTTAAGTTTGTATTAAGACATAAATGGCTATCTCTGAGTGTTTCCATAGGATGGATCAGCCGTACTCAGTTTGAAGAGACTTGGGCTACTTTGCTTGGTGTGCTTGTAACTCAGCCTATTGTAATGGACCAAGAGGAGAACCAACAAGAGGTAATGTCATTCACTGAATTTTTTAAATTAAATTTTACTTAAACTAAGAAAAATGTTTCTCTTAAACCTGTAAAGCAGAAAAGTAGCGACTAAAACTAAGAAATTATTTCCATTTTATATTGTCTTGTGTTCATATCCCTGTGAGATCATATACTTCCATCTTCTGGCTTAAAGCTTCTGCAAGTATGTACATAGTATGGAAAAATTCAGTGAAGTTGTTTTAACTTTATATTTGTATGTCACTCAACACACACAGTTCAAAGTTTGCTTGATGAGACGTTTGGCTTTAGGCACAATAGGAACTCCAAAAACTTTTGAGAGGAACAATATGTGAGAGAACTAGCTTTAGGAAATATACTAGTTAACTGTAGCTAGTATCTGTTACTGCAATTATCTGTGCTATCTAATAATCAAACCTCAAAGGGAGTTTCTTTGGTAAGACTTTTTTGTAAGATTCTTGACTAGAAATGAATTGACCTAGAGATGCATGCCCATGTCTCTTGCACCCAGTTTTAGACTGTATATTGGATGTCTGGGCTTCTAACTTGGATGGCCCAGGTAAGTGTTCAAGATTCAGTGGAGGGCATTTAGGGATCAGAGCTGATTAAATTTATCTGTACCAAAAGCGAAGATGAGAGTGAATTTAGCTGTCATGAAAGAGACTTTCCCTCTTCAGATGACTTAACCTGATAGCAAACTGACTTTACTAGGTTCTAGCGCTTTGACTAGAAAGGCTTTTTTTCCTAAACTTGTGTAGCGTTCACTCCCAAATTGCAAGTGGTCCTGATGGTAGGTGCAGAGCCTAAGCATTTTGAAGAATTTGGAGGGTAGATGCCTGTGAATAGTGGATCCTGGGTAGCAGACAAAGGAGTTCCTATCTGTTGTTTCCTAGGTGTCAGACTCCAAAAAGGAGTAGGGCATCATCATCCCTCTTCCCTGGGTTAGCATTTCTGTTCGCTAGACTGACTTCAATGCTTGTGCAGCTTGCAGAATTTTTGATTTAACTCTTTTCCACATAATGGCCATCAGACTTAAGGTAACCTTGCCTTTGGTAGTTCCGTATTTGTCATGTAGAGAGTGTTTATATGTAGAACAGGAGCAATACTGCTCCTTTAGTTTCCAAAGAAAACTAATATGTTAAAAATTGCAAGCGTTTTAAGTACTATTATGAATGTCAGTATGTTAATATTTCTTAAAATAAAAATACTAAATGTAAAAAAAAATTTTTTTTTTTTAAAAGTTGAAAATGTGTTACCATCTTGCATCTTCTAAAAAGGTTCAGACTCTATTGTGGTCTGATGTTTTTGAGAAGGAATCAGAATCTATACAACGAAAGCAAAAACTGAGAAGCATCCTGCCACTTCAGCATCTGCAAGTGTTTGTGCTGTTTGTAAAAAAACTGATTTAGGCAAAGAACTGATGATAAACAGTTCTGAGCAAAAAAGTTAAGTGTACTGTGAAGATTCTTGTTACCATCAACACAAGGGAGAATGAGTTACAACCCACAGTGTCAGAAGTTTGTCTTAAGAGATTTTTTTTTTTAAAAGGAAAACAAACGAGCTGCTACAGTGGTGATAATTTACAGTGGCAAAGTACTTGATGCAATGTGTGTAATTACAAGTACTTCTATTGGGAAAGAATGGAAGTGCCTCAAGTAAGAGAATTGCATTACAGTTTTCTCACACTTTTACAGTCATGCTAAATACTGAATGTGTAGCCTCTTGGTTTAGAAGAAACATTGGATGCATCTGGACAGTGATACCCAGAAAAATGCTGCTGAAAATTCATGATGAGGTTGAGGTTTTTTTTCCTAAATGGGCAGTTACTAAAAAACCATTAACATGGATCCAACTCGTATTTGGTCTGTCTTGATGCTTTGTTTCAACAGGTAACTAATGGGTAGACACAAACAAAGAAACTAAATACTTTGAGGTTTAAATGCTATTGGGACAAGAGAGGATGCATGCAGAATGGCTGATGAGATGCAAGGGTGTGTTGCGGCCACAGCTGGTGTTTTCTGTGCATTGCTTATGTCAGCTAGATTTCTGGATGGGAAAAAGTCTAGATGATAGGCTTATTAATGATAATTTAGTGTCAGGTAATAAACTGATATTCAAGGCTTTCAGGATTATTTTTTTTACAATTCAAATTACAGTAAGTTCATTTTACAGGAAGATACAGAGAGGACCCAAATTAATGTTCTTGCAGTACAAGCCATAACTTCCTTGGTGCTGAGTGCAATGACAATACCTGTTGCAGGCAATCCAGCAGTTAGCTGTTTGGAACAGCAGCCCCGCAACAAAGCTTTAAAAGCTCTGGACACAAGGTATTTTTTTTTTTTACTTGCTCTAAAATACATAAAAGTTATACTTGTGATTAATACATAATTACAATTGCTTAATCTATATATGTATAGACTGTGTTTTCTAAGCAAGAGTGTATACAATGGATCTGTTTGCATAGAAGTTACATGGACTTAGCATCACAAACCTGCTGAGTTAAAAGACAGTATCTGAAAAAGACAATATCTTATTAAAATCTAGTAAACCGTGTGTAGAATGTAGTTCTCAATATTTCTCAGTTTTAGCATCCCTGATAAATAAAATAAGCATAGACACATAATGTTGTAGAGTAAGCTAGTCAGACTTGCACAAAAGTGTTAAAGGTAAATCTGCTTAAATTGAATTCTGTTGGGCTTTCAGGTTTGGGAGAAAGCTAAGTGTTATCAGGGGAATTGTTGAACAGGAAATCCAAGCCATGGTATCGAAGAGAGATAATGTTGCTACTCATCACTTATACCAAGCTTGGGACCCTGTTCCATCACTTTCTCCTGCTACTACAGGTAAGTGCCTGTATGCAGGGGGAAGGGGAGAGTGAATTTCTTTTACATTTAAGAAGTAGAAAAGATACTCTTAGGAATCTATTTGAAATACAGTTTGCAGGAAATTAAGCAATTTTCGCATATACTTTCTTATGCATATTTTAAGAACTTGTCTTCTGTTTTGTTATAGGTGCTCTTATCAGCCATGAAAAACTCTTGCTGCAGATCAATACTGAACGAGAAATAGGAGATATGGATTATAAACTGGGACAGGTTTGTTAAAACCTTAACTTTGAATTTGACTTTAATTACATTTTTTCCAGTTTATGAAAATTCAGTTAAGAGACATTGCTTAACATCAAAAGTAAACTAAAAGCTCTGAGTGATGCAGGGTAGATACTAACTAGGTGACTCCTCTAAGCCAGCTGTCCCATCTCTCATGGAATTTTTTCTTGTGTGTGTGCTCTACTCGTGAGCCAGCTATTGAGTTGTATGTTTCAGCCTTGTGTATTAAAGAGCCCTTGTAGTGCTGGCTTCCACTTTAAGTACTGGATTTTAATTTGCTATAGCATGCTTGCGGTAGTCCTTAGGAAATGAAAAATCACTAGACATAAAATAAGCAATGCTGTTTTAATTTTAAATAACCCAGTGCAGGACATAAATTTCACTGGGTGATGTTGGTTGGAAAATTAGCACTTCATACAGTGAATAAAATATAGTTCTTATAGAGTTATTTATCTCCTTGAAAATTTAGTCTTTTCATAAAGTTACATACAAGTTTTCAATGTAATTTTTTTCACTATTTGAATAGTATGTATTAGTGAAAAAACTTAAATAATAAACTCAGATGATGTTATTTTTCTTGAGGAGTCTTTTGCATAAGGAAGACTAAATGGTTACTTATCTACCTCTAGGCGGCTGTATGTTCTCTTGAGATTTTAAAGGGCTTGAATGTTCTGTATTTGCAGGTTTAAAGACCCTACGCATTATTTACGAAAACTGTTAACTCTGTAGCAATACTAAGCATTAGACATCCTGCTTGAAAAATAAATAAATGTCTGTATATTTTTTGCTTAATGTGAAAAAGAATTCTATGTAAGGGTGAATTTTTGTCTGAGAAAGAACTCTTGAGCTATGTAAGATAAGAAACTTTAGAGGAAAAAGTAATACCTCTATTGAAACACAGGAAGTGCTGATTTTGCTTTGGAATCTTCATACAGATCATTTATGAAATGCCATCAGCAGGTCTTATTGTTGTGAAACATTAATTTCATAAATAAAACTAGAAGAAAAACTAGGATATTTTCTTCTTTGTAGATAATTGTTTATGTTGCCTGAGCGAAAATCTTAGTCTTGTCTAGTTTCAGAAGAAAGGTCATACTGCAATCAGACATGCTGAGTTATGGCTTGAGAAGAGTTATGAATGTGTTGTCTCTTGAACTGCAGTCGTTACAGTTCTTTCTGAATTATTTTCTTGCTTGGCATGAGTTGTAAATATTTATACTTTTGCTTTAGATTTTAGATCTGGTATGTTGACTTTGGGATGATGCATGCACTGTGTTAGTGCCTGCTTACAGGTTAGCCAGATGCTGCTTTCAGCATCACCTGAATTGCTGTAATAAGCACATGGCACTACTGTTTTTGCTGTGCCATACAGTTTAAAGTGAGTTAAACTAAAATGTTGAAAAAGGTTAAAACAAAAAAAAAATTAAATGATGTGCAGTTCATGTAAATGTTGTTTGACGCTATGTGTTGCCCATCATTTAAATGACAAATGTATTGGGCTTCTAAGACTTTTCTCATCTGACTAGAAGGGTGTTATAATGCTGTGCTTCTTTTCTTTCTTTCTCTTTTTTTTGGGTGTGTTGCAAGGTCTCCATACACTCCATATGGCTAGGAAATAACATCACTCCATTGAGAGAAGAAGAGTGGGGTGAGGATGAAGAAGATGAGAATGATGTACCTGCTCCTTCTTCACCACCAACCTCTCCTATTAACACCAGGTGTGTTATTTTTTCTTTTTGTCTCTCATTTGACTTATCAACAAGCTTTTATCTCTTCATGTTGAGTTCAATAAGCTGGGTTTATAAATTGGATGCTCATAAATAACTGTACTATTTCAAATCAAGTATTTTAGCAGGGCTTAAGAATTGCCATTTTAACACTTGCTTATTGTGCCTTGCAGGAAACACCGGGCTGGTGTGGATATACATTCTTGTTCTCAGTTCTTGCTTGAACTGTACAGTCAGTGGATATTGCCATCAAACCCTAGCAAGAGAACACCAGTCATTTTGATTAGCGAAGTGGTGCGATCAGTAAGTCTAAACTATTATTCAGAGTCATAATTGAGTATATGTTATTCAGAGCCAAGCAGCATTTGTAAAGCATCTTTAATATATGGGAAACATGGATTTTTCTTGGTAGCGCTATTATATGGGCAGTACAGAAATATAACTTGAGCAGCTATAACATTATACTGATTTAAACTGTGTAAATATCTGGATTGTATGTTCTGCTGCTAGTTACAAACATGTTATTGTTACTTAATGATAGTTGGTATTTCACTTGACTACTTGCTAAAAGCAGATTTCAGGATTTTGCTTATCCTACCTCTGTAAGAAAATGAAGATGGAACAACAGTATATTAGAGCGTTAAATTGACTATTGAAGTGTAGAAGTAAAATTAAAGAACACAGGCGTGGAAAGTGTCTTGATAGCCATAATTCACTGTCATAAAAGAATAAAATGAAACTATCCTTGCAAGAGAATATGTATTGTGTGTTTTGGGGTGGTTTAGTATATTGTAAATGGCCTTATTCTTTCATTTTCCAGAATTATTTATTATAGTGGATTTGGTTTTGTAAACCTTTTGGAAAAAAGGACCATTTGGAGGTAATTGTTAATCTGAGATGGATGATGGAATACTGGACAATAGTTATTCCAGGCACTTCAGTTAATGTTAACACATGTAATAGATTGAGGAATCTTTTGCTGACAATTATAAGACAAGCGAGAGACAATTTTTGGCTGTCTGTTAATGGTCTTTTTTATATTAAATTTTAATTTGTGTACAGCTTCTGGCAGTATCAGACTTATTTACAGAAAGGAATCAGTTTGAGATGATGTATACAACACTGACAGAATTGCGAAAGGTGCATCCATCAGAAGATGAGATTCTTGTACAGTATTTGATACCAGCCACTTGCAAAGCTGCTGCTGTTCTCGGAATGGTAAGGAATTCTCATGGAAGTTTATTGGAAATTCATGACTGTCTAAGTTAACTCATCCTTAGGTTCATAGGCAAAATCTCATATACTTTATAAGAGGGGTTTTTCTCTAAGAAAATCCCTTAGCTGATCTGTGTGGCTACAAGAAGTGACAAGATATGTATTCTGGGCTTTCAGAGGTTGCAAACATCATCTCCATTTGCCCCATATTCAAACTAGGTTTTTTTAGGTTTGAGCTTAATTTAATGTGCTTTTTGGTTTATCCTTTTTGGTTGAGTGTAACCCTTGCACTGGACTCATTTGTTACATTACAGGCCAGAAATAAGGACTGTGGAACAGCTATTGCTAGATTTGTGTTACAGGTTAATGTTTATAATCTCATGAGAGGCTGGGACAGTGCATATGATGAATATGTAGCTTGATAGTTGGGTATCCCTTTCCGTTCCCTCACTCTTCCCTCTATTGCATCATTCCGCATTTAGGGAA
>NW_010123349.1:35212-58955 GCF_000699245.1 Pterocles gutturalis
TATTAATGCAAGTTATTTAATGAAATATGTTGCTGGTTTTTTAAATCTGTAGACCAGAGAGCAGTAGTATTTTCCAAAAGACATTTCAGAGTGAGATTGTTTAGGAAAACAAATGACAAATTCTTTTGGAAGAAGTTAGCATTTCTAGAAACTCTCTGTGAGACTAATATTAAACTTATGGGTAATGGTGATAAGAAAAGTTTTGAAAGACTTTTGGGGTAGGGCTTCCAGTAGCTATCAGAGAAGCTATCATAGTGCAAGGAAAGGCTGTGAAAGTGATGCCAAACATGCAGAAGCAGTTTTAGAGATCAGCTTGTTCTGACTAGGCTGTAATTTCCCACTCAGTCAACTAATAACACCTTCTCACAAGCAAACAGCTGAATATAACAGGTTAGTGGGAGGAAGAAAAAAAAAGTTGATTCCATCAAGAGTTGCTTGTTGTCCTGTGCTCAGTTATGTAGAAAATCTGCTTAAAAAGAGCAACTAGAGAGCACACACTGTAAAACTGGCCTGTATCTTATAAGCTTTGTGGATACAGGGGCAAGGTAAAACAAATTATTTTTACTAAATACTTAAAATAGATTGTAAGAAAAAGACTTTTAAAATCTAACAGTTTAGAATAGATTTTGCATATTCCAATAAGTTGTACTTTGATAACAGGGAGTGAAGTATCTGATAACCAGCTTGATGTTTGAAGACTAAACATAGAATCGTACAGTCATTTAGGTTGGAAAAGACTCTTAAGATCATTCAGTCCAACCGTAAACCTAATGCTGCCAAATCCACCACTAAACCATGTCCTGAAGCACCATGTCTACACATCTTTTAAATACCTCCAGGGATGGTGACTCCACCACTTCCCTGGGCAGCCTGTTCCAGTACTTGACAACCCTTTCAGTGAATAAATTCTTCCTAATATCCAATCTAAGCCTCCCCTGGCACAACTTGAGCCTGTTTCCTCTTGTCCTGTCACTTTTTACTTGGGAGAAGAGACCAACACCCACCTCACTACACCTTCCTTTCAGATAGTTGTAGAGACTGATAAGGCCTCTCCCCAGCCTCCTTTCCTCCAGGCTAAATAACCCCAGGTCTCTCAACTGCTCCTCCATAGGACTTGTTTTCTAGACCCTTCACCAGCTTCGTTGCCCTTTGGAAAAGCTCCAGCACCTCAATGTCTGTCTTGTGGTGAGGGGCCCAAAACTGAACACAGCATTAGAGGTGCAGCCTCACCAGTGCCAAAAACAGGGGGGGACGATCACTGCCCTAGTCCTGTTGGCCACACTGTTTCTGACACAGGCCAGGATGCTATTGGTCCTCTTGACCACCTGGGCACACTGCCGGCCCATATTCAGCCGGCTGTTGACCAACACCCCCAGGTCCTTTTCTGCTGGACAGCTTTCCAGCCACTCTTCCCCAAGCCTGTAGCATTGCAGGGGACTTTTATGGCCCAAGTGCAGGACCCAGCACTCAGCTTTATTGAATCTCTTACAATTGACCTTGGCCCATGGATCCACTCTGTCCAGATCCCTCTGTAGAGGCTTCATACCCTCAAGCAGATCCACCCAACTTGGTATTGTCTGTAAACTTACTGAGGGGGCAGTTGATCCTCTCATCCAGATCATGGGAGTGGTGGAGAGAAAGATGTGTAGATCTGAGTGCCAGTGTTCTTGGAGAACAAATAAATGGAGCACTGTACTATGAGTTGAGTGGATGGCAGAGTATTCTTTTGGATGCAGACTATAGGCATCTACCAGTCAGTTTCAGACAGAAGCATCCTTTGTGGTTATCTGGAAAGCCAGAAGATTCCAACCATCCAAGGCCTATATGTAGAGGATTCTTAATAGCACATATTATTTACTGAACTAATGCTTATTTTGGTTTTTTGGCTTTAAATCATGACATAACTTTTTACAGATAAAACAAAGTAGCAGTTTACTGCAAGTCATCTCTTATCTGATTAATATAATCTGGTGGTATTTGATTCAAAGTAGTTTTAAGACAAGCTCTGGTTCATGCCATATGCCATATTTTCTGCTCTTTAGTTTGTTCCAAGTATTTCCAAATGACAGGAGTCACTAGTGTTGAACCAGTGTTGACTTCTAATGAATACTCTCCTTGGATGTATTAGGATAAAGCTGTGGCTGAACCAGTAACTCGACTGCTGGAATCAACCCTAAGAAGCACCCACATGCCAAGTCGGATTGGAGCTCTGCATGGAATTCTTTATATCCTTGAATGTGATTTGCTTGATGAGACAGCGAAGCAACTCATTCCAATTATCAGCGAGTATCTGCTCTCCAATTTGAGAGGAGTAGCACAGTAAGATTCTTCCCTCCTTCCTCCCATCCCAAACTGTTACATGCTTATGTGTGAACAAAAGGGCTCTTTATGGATTGCTGTTATCAGTACAGTTTAGAGCAAGCTGTTGTATCAAGCAGGCTTTTGGCATGTTGATTGAAAATATCATCCCATTTTAGGTTTGATTTATAGAAGCAAAAGGATATTTGAGGGTGAGAAAACTGTTTTGATAGCTCAGACTTTTGTCTCTTTGGTAAATTGTGTTCACTAAACCTTGTTTTTTCTGTCAAAAGGCTTAATCTTTGAATAAGACTTGCAGGATCAGTAACGAAATTTATTTCTCCTAGACAAGTCAGGCAATGATAGCTTGTAATTATGTTGCTGAAAAATTTTTCATGTTGCACTAGATCTTCATGATAACCAATGTTCTTGGTGATCATTTGTGTGATTTTAAAAACTGCATAAATTTCACATGAAAAAATACTTGGTGTTTCTAAGGATTGTTTATAGTGTCTCTATTTGTGACCTAGACAGCTTTGATGTAAGTGACCACTGGTGTTTTTGCTTATTTACAGTTGTGTGAATATCCATAACCAACAGCACATTTTGGTAATGTGTGCAACTGCTTTCTATTTAATTGAGAATTACCCACTTGATGTAGGACCTGAATTCTCTGCAGGAATTATACAGGTATGTTGTGATGCCTTCAGTCACAGGTGATCATGCAACCTGGGATGACCACAGAGCTATCTTTTAACACTTAACTTGATTATTGTTGTGCAGCTATGCTTTTGGGTTTAGTTTCTTCAGGTTTTCTTAATACCTGATGCAGTTCCATACTAGCTGCAGTAATGTGCTGCTAGAAGATGACCTAAATACACCTAAAAAACAGGTAGTTGACTTTTTTCTTTATTTCAGATGTGTGGAGTCATGGTGTCTGGAAGTGATGAGTCAACGCCATCCATTATTTATCATTGTGTCCTGAGAGGATTAGAACGACTCCTTCTTTCAGAGCAACTTTCTAGGCTGGATAGTGAATCACTAGTTAAACTGAGTGTTGACAGAGTGAATGTGCAGAGCCCCCACAGAGCCATGGCAGCACTTGGATTAATGCTGACTTGCATGTACACAGGTATTTACTTTTTTTTTATATCTTTGATGTTCTGAGAGGCTAGCTTACTAAAAATGCTGATTTTCTTCATTTATTTTTGTTACCAAGGATAAAAAGGTCTTATTTTTGCATTCACAGTAAACTTGTAACAAATTATTTTGGTTTAGGAAAAGAAAAAGTCAGCCCCAGTCGTACCGCAGATACAAATCCTGCTGTTCCCGACAGTGAATCTGTGATTGTTGCTATGGAACGAGTATCTGTGCTTTTTGATAGGTAAGAGGATAAGACGTGTAATGGGGCACTGGGAGGGAAATTATTCTGTTTGGCACTGTGTGGTCACTTCTGTATTTGACAGGTTTAATATTGAATTAATGATGTTTTTCTGCTTAGCATTGCTTAACATTGATACTTCTGCTATACACAGTAACACTGATGGAATTGCTGAAGGCAGCACAAATGTACAGGAATGTAAATGGAAACCAGACGTGTTCTAACTGATACTGTGTGTTGCACAAACCATAATACTTTATAAATGCATTTCCAGCTCCCTTCAGGTCAAACTCTTAAGTGCTTTTCAGGATGTCTTCTGCATAATCAAGGATATAAATCCAGTTTACAGGAAATAATCTTTCAAACCACCCTAAGAGTTTAAAACCTTTTTCCCCTGTTCCTCCACCCAAGTACTGCTCTTTCCAAGGCTGTTAAGTAATTGCAGTGGAAGGGTACAGTAAAACTTCTGTATTCACATGGACCTAATTTCATAGAAATAGTTCAAAACCCCTTTTTTGATCTGACAATCTCAAGCTGCCTTAAGTGAGCATAGCATGTTAAATTTTGCATAGGAGTTTGTGGGATAATGGTTTAAATTTTTTAAAGTGTTCACTGGTTTTTCCGTAAAACTGGATGAGGACTTCACTTCTGCGTTCAGTGAGAACAGAACTAGAGCAGTGCTTGAGTACTTTTGAAACTATCACTCATAAGACTTAGGAAAACAAACGTGAATATTAGAAGCAGAAAATAACTTCTGCAGGGAATAATCACATGATGGTAACTTGATCTTGACGCATCAACAGATGCACCCTTTATTAGGAAGATTTTCCAATCAGTGTTATTTAAGTAAAAGTCTCTAAGTTGGGGTATCTTTCCCCCTCTTTACAGTGCAGTGCAACTTGCCTTTCCTCTTTGGTGTGTTGGTCATCCTGGTCTTGAATATAAAATGCAAAGATGTTATGAATGGAAATGAGTGTTCTACTTATAAATGGCGTTTTCTCTGATAAATAGGAGTAGTGATCTCCCTGCCCTTTTTTGTTCTTATTTAATTTTTTTAGCATTCCTGAAAAATTCCACTACGTCTTGCCTCTGATGCAATTCCAGAGCTTCAAAAAATGTTTACTATTTTAAAAAAAAAAGTGGGGTGTTAGGCAGGACACAACACCTGTGATAAGTCCTAATAGCTTTCATGGACCTGTTTGGGTAGACTGTTAATGAAGACTTGGATTCCTCCATGTTGAAGACTTTTTTTGCCTTTCCAGAGGTGAAATTAAAATGTTCCTTCTATTGCCAATTAAATTGGAAAAGAGCAAGGTGTTTACTGGAATTCTGTCATAAAATATGTTCTTTTTTATTATTTTCAGGATCAGGAAGGGATTTCCTTTTGAAGCTAGAGTAGTGGCTCGGATCCTTCCACAGTTCCTTGATGATTTTTTCCCCCCACAAGACGTGATGAATAAAGTTATTGGAGAATTTTTATCCAATCAGCAGCCTTACCCACAATTCATGGCAACAGTAGTTTATAAGGTAAAGTTTACATTTTTTCTTTCTTAAATATTTCAGATTTCTAAATAACTGATAGCTCAATTGGAGGGGCGAATATCTATTTTGTTGGATTGAACAAACCAATTGCAGTGATTGAGCTGTACTGCTGTCAGCTTTGTTGTTCAGGCAACACAGAAAGCTAGAAACACTATATCTCCTGGAAGACAAAGCTCACAGCAGTACAGTTCAATCACTGATAATGGGAAAATAAGGAGAAAATTAATAGATGTGATCCTGGTGCTCAGTCTCTTCAGATGTCAAGGAGCCAGCCCAGGACATCTGTCCTTATGAACTCTACAATCCAGCTCCCTTGGACTCAGTTTGGTTTCTGGGTATTTTGCTCTTCAGCACCTACTTACTGGACTCATGCATCACTTGAGAGTGCATGTGTGCACCACATTTGATCTATAAAAACAAAGTCTTGCATTTCTGTATGCTTACTTCAGTTTGGCACAGAGGTTGTGAGTCCAGTTGGATCCTGACTGACTCTTGCAGAATCTCTTTTTCTAGGCATTGTGTTCATTAATTCTTTGGACATGAAGTTGTCTTCAGGAATCTGGTTTGTGAACCTCAGAGTTTTGTATCTGGGGAGAACTTTTACAAGAGAAACTAAACTCTTTGCCATGTCCGTCTACCATATCTTTATTCCTGTGTAAAATCTTTTTTGCAGGTATTCCAGACACTCCATAGCACTGGACAGTCCTCAATGGTCCGTGACTGGGTGATGCTGTCACTGTCTAATTTCACACAAAGAACACCTGTGGCAATGGCAATGTGGAGTCTGTCCTGTTTTTTTGTCAGTGCTTCCACCAGTCAATGGATTTCAGCAATGTATCCTAAAAAGACAGAATGTGTGCTATTTGTGGGTGATACAGTAATTCTGCAAAGCATATTGATAGCCTTGAAGGACAAGAGTACAAATCTTAACACACAAAAAAGGGCAGATTTACTGCAGTTAATAGTGGTGTATATCCCTTTGTGCTATTGGTGACTCGGGTTTGAGGGGAAAAAAGAGAACTTCTAAACAGATTATGATAACAAAGTTACCTAAAACTACTGTTTTAAGATCTGTTCCTTGTGACTATGCAAGATGATCAGGAAAGTCCTTACTTCAAATCGCTTTTCAAAAGCTTCACCAGATAGCTTTGGAGTGACCTTTAAAAGCTTTGTTCTGTGTTCATTCTGCAAGACAAAATATATTGAAAAAAAAAAAAAAAGAACAAACTCAAATTAAAGAAAATTATTCTCTGTGTACAAACTGTATTTTGCAAACATCCCCTTGAGCTGCAGTGCAGTAATAGTGAGCTTTGGCTATGGAAGGACATCAGCCAAATAAGTTGAAACAGCCAAAAGGCATAGGTGGAATCAGTGCTGGGTTTGTTTAAAAAGAAACAAATAAACTCCCCAAAAACAAACAGCAAAATAACTGTAGTATTCCATGAGTGGGCAAAAAAGTGTCCGTATGTCATGTTTGAAACTTCCTAATGACCCTAGATCTCAGCAGTGCTCTTTGAATATCAGCAGTTGCGACTGTGGTACTGATAGCACTGTTCAGTGCCATAAAGAAAACTACTGCTAGGTTAAAATGGATTTCTGGGGATAAGAAATTGTGTGAAGTTAATGAAGAAACAGGAGTTCTGTAGTAGCACTTTAATTGATACATGACAGTATTTGGCACTATAATATTGTTGGTGAACTCAAAAATACACCATTTTATTGGAGAACAGTGTTTAAAAAGCTGTACCACAAGGTGAGCAGCTTCTATCATATTATGACCTTAACTTATATTTCAGTCTTCCACATATTATCAGCAGAATGGGAAAATCTGAGCAAGTGGATGTTAACATCTTCTGTTTGGTGGCCATAGACTTTTACCGACATCAGATAGATGAAGAATTAGATCGGAGGGCCTTTCAGTCGGTGTTCGAGGTGGTAGCATCTCCAGGAACCCCATATCATCGCCTGCTAACTTGTTTGCAAAATGTCCACAAAGTCACAGCATGTTGAACATCCTGATGTGTAATGGAACTGCATGACTAGTGTTGGAATCTGATATGAATTATGGGGAATGCAAGATCAAGAAAGTATCTGGGGTTGCATTTGTGATAAATACTGATCTGCCAGTTTTACTTACGGAATGCATGGGCAAGTGCTCTGCAGCACTGGAAATCACCTGAAAAGTCTAGTGTAGTTCTTGTTGTTGTTGACACCAGGCACCTGTGACGAGAAATAAATATGCCAGCATTTTTCAAGTGGTATTTGAGACTAACCTGAGACACATTTACTAATTGTAAATTATGAGCAAGTACTACAATGCAAGGTAACTGGGATTACTCTTCCTCCTAATGTTCAGCTAAGCCACAGTGTTGCAGCTGGTAAGAAACTGACAGAACCACTGTTATTGCAAGCTGCAGTCATTAGAAAATGTCATAGTTTTATGTACCTGTACATACTGTTGTGTAGTACAGACTAGAAATTGTTTCCTAATGTCTCTCGCAAACAAGGAAAAGAGAAAATGGCTTTCATGAGTTACACTTCCAGCATGTAATTCCTCTCTCTGGACTTTCTGATATCTTGTGGTGTATGTGTTGGTGATCTTGAAGAAATAGTGCACATACATAACCACACATTTTTCTTTTTTCTTCTCAGGATTTAAAATTTGAGTACAGTATATCAGTAAAAGAAATTTTAACTTAAATATTTCTATATCATGTACAGTATGTAAAATTGTAAGATGTGTGGTGCATGAGCTGTGCTGTAATTTGGGATGAACAGAAGCCATGCTACTGAATGTCTTGACATCTGTATTGTCCTCTTTTTTTCCTTGTGCTCAAATTCATGTTCCTTTTGGAAATCCATCTTAATGTACAGATTACATCTTTTTTTGCATCTCACTTTTTCTTAATGTGCTTTAAAACTGGAGCATGTTGATCAGTTTGTCTTGAGAAACCATACTAAGGAGGCATTCTTGTGATCCACTTTACTGTAGCTGCTTTTGAATTCCTTTATTTTGAGACACAACAGTAGAGGAGAGGACTAGTTACTCTGGATCAGCCTTTTCTGTACTTAAGAAACTGCTCTTATCTGCTGCACAGCATTTTAAGAGACAAAATGGTGCAAGCTCCCCAGTAGTCAGTAACCATTTGACCTTTCCAAACTGAGACCATGGAGTCATCTGGATATAAACCACTCTCATTTGAAACAAACTATGCTAGCAGTTAAGAATCAGAAGGCTGCTGTGGTCTACTTTGGGACTGGCTAAGGTGTTAGATTACACAACCTCTTTTATTACCTGTTGTATACATAATGCTTTAGACATAAACAGAGTACAAATATCCATAAATTTTAGGAAACTACACAGGGCCAGATCTAGCTTTTACTCACCCAGGGAACTCCATTGATTTCTAAGCATTGCAAGGGGAAGTCTAGCACAGCATTGTCTTTAGTTGGGTTTGTTATAAATCTTCAGTTATAGAGAAATGATACCTTGGTTCTCAGTCACGTCCTTTATTTGACCTCTCTTCATTTTTTTGTCACACCTTTTTGGTGACACTTGGAAAAATGAGATAGTGTTGTCAGGAGGAGCATGTACTGTATGTATTTCTGTATATAATGTATATGTTGAAATTATACACATGTGATAACATTTAATGTATACAGATGTGTATATTTGTATTTATTAAACCCATGTATTTAAACTAATTCCAATCTAGACCAAAAATTGTTGCTTCTGCCCATAAATTGATTACAAAGGAATTGTCCACTGGTGTCACTTCCTCTTACGGTAGACAAAACCGATAGTATGGGCAGTAGAAACAACTGTAGATGTTGCTGCGTTTAGCTCTCTACAGAACTCTCTATCTAGAGCAATTATTTCTGCCCTTAGTTGGGTTACTCTTTCTTGGGCCACAGCACTGTGGTGATTTTTAAAAGAAACTGAACAGGAGTTCAGAAAAAGGTTTAATAAAATAGATACTGTTTGAAAGTTTTTGAGTTATATTGGAAATTATCTTAGTTCTGATAAGAGACTAATTCAAGACAGTGAGATATAATGCCCTGTGCTTTCATTAAGGGTAGTATAGATCACTTTTCCCTTTTGTAACCACCAATAATCGTTTTGTACTGTAAACCCACACACCAGTCAGTTTTTTGTATGATATATAGTTTAAGTGAAGATATTTTTGTAAGCTATTTTCCAAAATTTAAAATAGATTTTAATATATTTTTTAAGCATCAGGTTAGTCATATTCTCACCATATAACAGTATACGTTGTGTTACAAATTGTTAAATTCTTCATCATTTTAAGCTCCTCATGATTAACACATGATAGCTGGTTACTTTGCCTTGGGATAATGGGAGCTAGCCCCTTTCTGAAAGTTTCCAAACCAGTTTGGGCTTTGCCATAGAATCTTTCCAACCAGTGAAGGAATACATTGACTTAAGCAGTCAGCATGGCTGGATGAAAAACATCAAATGCGACAGATCCCCTTTCCTCAAATGCCCGTTGCTGGCCTTTAAGCAGATATTTGCATTGCCCATTTCTAGTCAAGCTTTAACCAAGTCAACTCAGTTCTAACCTCAGACAGATTCACTGGTAGTAATAACTCCATCTGTTTTAATGTCTCTTAGAGATTTGTTATATTATACCTCCTGAAATGTGTCCTAAGTGTGTAAAGAGTGGCCCCTCCCTTTAGGCAATTCTCGGTGACCTGAAGGGAATGTAACTTAAGGGTCTTCCTAGTGTGGAAACACAAACCAGTAGTGCTTCAAATCTAACATTTCTCCTGCAGCACATTTTTCTGTCTGCTTCCTAGACACACTTTCCCCACCCTCACTTCTTCTGGATTGAAAGCATATTTTAAATTACGCCTGCCTACCTCTAGTGACAAGAGCCAAGAGATGTGGGATGGGGGCAGTAACAACAAAACAATGGCCACTAAGAAATATCAAAGTTGAATTTAAAAGAAAAAAAAAATCATTCGTCCCTTGAGATTGACTTAAGGCAAAGTTTTATTTCACAGAATGTTTTTAACTTGCTGTAGACAGAAAGCTAATTCTGAAAATCAGACTGTTCAGTTTTTCATTGAGAACAGGGTAGAAATGTATTTGGGCTTAAGACTTAACATTTGGTGTCCTGGCTAACCAAAGCAAACAGTTTCTTTAATGTGCTCTGCAGTGGAGCTGGCTTCTTTACAACCTTCCAAGATTAGAGGTATGGCATGATTGGGAGCATACTGGAGACAGGTTAATGTTTAAAACTTCATTTATACAATTCACTTGTCAAAGAACCTACTTTGCTGAATCTATAATGCGGCCCTCCTTTAAGAACACTGTATGCTAGCCAACTTTTTATAAATAGTTTTTGGGCCAGCTACTCACTGGCCCGTTAAATAAAGTTTGATTGCATTTCATTTCAGCATGCCCCCTCCCTTGCACTGAGTGCAAGAGTGAGGAGTTGGAAAGTACAAACCGTTGAAAAGCAGTTCTTATTCGTGGGATTCAAAGTATTTTCTTCACGTTCTATTGTCTTTGCCAGTTGAAATTGAATGCGTGTTTATTTAAATCTTCTTTCAAGTGTGTACTCAGATGTCATTTTTTGCCTAAAGCATCTAAGTGATTGTATATTACTTTTGCTTTGGTAGGAATGCCTTCTCAGCACCAAGACATTGCTTGTTTCTTAACCACCAGCAGCATTCCTAAAGCACTGAGTAATGAACTAACAGATTTAGATCAAACAAAGTGGGGAACAAGTGGAACCTTTTGGGTTAAGAGTAATTTGTTGATATTTAGTAGATTTGCCTTAAGAGTATTCTGTCTCACCATTCTCTTTTTAAATGGCTGTTAACTTTATATATATATAAGGAGGTTGTGTCAAAAACACTGTCAAGACAGTTCTCCAGGAGCAGCAGACGTGGTTTGTCTTAAGATTTTGTGGAGCTGTCACAGCTAAACATTTATGCTTCCTAAATAAAATAAATTTTGGGGTATAATAAGCAATAAATATAGCAATAAGCAGTTTAATCAAATCTGGTGATTCAGGATCTTACCTGGTGGTTGAAAGGGATGGGGTGGGAGAAGAAGGGGAACTGATTCAAGTACATTCATTGCATAAAGCAGACTTTTTCCATGTACAATCCCAACAAGACCTTCTACTAAAGGTAGAAATCAACTAAGTGACAATGGCGGGTGCTTTGCTCTATTTCTTTTAAAACAATTTTGGTTATAAGGATATAATTGGTGAAAGTTATAAAAGAGCAAAGCACTTTGGTAGTTTTTACGTAGTTTAATTAATTTAAAATAAAAGCAAGCTGCTGTTAAGAACTATAGTAAGCAACGTAGCAAAATTTTGGGGAAGTCCGATATGCTGATTTTACCTAATATTGAGATTTCAGGTGAACTCTTTGCGCATGCTACCTTAAAGTATCCATTGAAAATCTTGAGAATCCCACAGTCACACCCGGGAGAGCTTCTATCATGTGTCAGGTTTTAGCTGTATTCAAGTTAACTGGGTATAAATGCTGCAGAGCATTTGTGAAGCATGCGCTGCTTTTTGTCATGTGCATTTTGTGTGAGCTTGTCATTCCCATCAGTCTGTGTATGCATACCATCAAGTTCAATCAACCTGACGAAGGACAAGGTAAAATGGCATGTGACACACACCCTCTGGTGTTGTTTTGTATAGTTTGAGGGCAATGATGAGCAAAAGCTTAGAGCCCCAGCCCCAAAAGCAATTGTACTCAAAGGAAAAGGAAAGTGTATAATTTTAGATGTCTGTTTAAGTTTAAAAAAAAATGCTGAAAATACTGCACATTGAAACTTAAAAAAAGAAAATAAAATATAACTATAACTGTAAGTTATTTTTCTCTGGTTATTTAAAAAGGTCTTGATGCATTCTTGCTATAGTTTTTTTCCTGGTATCTTTTCTTTTCAGCAACTATCAAATATGGAGTGTTTTAAAAATATGCAAGAATACTTGAACTCTGCAAATGTAGGTATGCTTCACAATCACAGTGCTGTTTGCAATTAACAAAGAAGTATCACAGTTGAGCTTTTAATTGTATCTAATAGTCATGCTTGCCAAAACTTCTCAAGATTCTAGATGAGATCAGAAAACACAACATTTAAGTGTACAGCTGTATTTGTGAATAAGGGTGTATTGATCTGCAACAGTCCTACGGGGGAGATAATGTTACACAGGAGAAGAAATGGTTTAACTTGCCTAAGCTTGGTTTCCCAGCTGTTAGTCTTGCATCTTAAAAGAAATTTCTGGGTGGTCCTGCCGCTGAACGCTGGAGGATCTCTTGCAGTACTCGACTGCTCAGAGACATCTTGTTTTGATTAATTTTGCAGCACTCGGCTGATCTCTGGAAATTCTGGAATAAGCTTAAAGTAGTAGCTCAATGTACAAAGCACGTGTTGGTTTCATTCTTAGTAAAAATCATTTTTTTTACTTCTTGTTTTTCTTTGTCAGTGTTAGTAGGAATGATCAGCCACTCTTGTCACCTTTTAATTTAGCCGTGGAGCCAAGGAACAGAACTCTACTGTGGTAAGTTTCTTTGTCTTCAGAATTAAAGACTTGCTTGAATAATAAAATCTTCATCTCTTTGTCACTCAGAGAAGAACACCCATTTAATTTTTGGAAATATTATCCCCTAAGACGAATTGCAAGGCATACGGAGGTGAAGCATTGCACTTAGAAGACTAGAACTTTTAAACTCACTGTGACTTTTCTACTTTCCCCACTGCCTCTCCTGTGCCATACAGGTGTTGTTTCTTCTTTTTAGTCAGTGCAGCTGTAAGAGTATTGCAGCCATCCTTTTGGAACTGGCTTGGCTGTACCCCAGTTAACAAGATAAAAACCTTTGATTGCTTGTAGAATTATACCATAATTATTCCATAACTTTTGCATAAGTGTTTGAAGAGATGAAAAGATTTGTAACTTGTAGGTTTGGTAAAAAGTTGGAAGTAGGAACATGAAGAAGTTTATACAGTATATAGAATGGTATCTTCTGAGCCAAACCTCCTGCTTTTCTGTTGAGGCCGTAATTCTGCCTTAATTTTGTTTCTGTTCTTTCCCATGGCATACGTATCCAAGTATGGCAGAGTAATCCTCACCCCAGGTGCTGTTTTCATATCCTTCAAACTGCGAATGTCATGGGTAGATTTTGATTCAGTGCAACCTGATTATTTTACCTCATTATTTACGTTTTGGAGTTGTTTCAGCCAGGCGGCAGTGTTTGGGCTCCAAGCAAAATGCATCCCTGAGGGCTGGGTTTGACCATGCCCCCGATGCCTGCAGAGCTGTGAGCCAGGTTAAGCCAGACCATTTAAATAGTATGCTTTTGCTAATCTAGCTCGTCTTGAATTACGTGCACTGTAAAACTTCAAGTCAGTGTTCCCCAAACTTGAAATAATGTCTCCAAATCAGAATCTTAAATATGTCTTTTCTACACCTTTCTCCCCTTGAGACGAGGCACTAAGTGTGTTCTTCTCCCTGTCTTGCTGTAAAATGGCTCTAGGATTGAAGCATCTATCTTGTCATCCAGTGGAAATGCAAGTGTAAAGTCTGCTAACTTTTCCTGATATGTCTTGTTAATGTTGACATCGCAAATACTGTATTTGGCATTTAACATCCATGAAAATAACAATTCATCTTTCAACTTCTGTTTCAGGCAAGTTTGGGCAGGTATTCTTTTAATTATACTTTGTTCATACTCATTTTTCTTTGCCTTCGTACCTGCTTCAAACTAATGCTGTTTAAACGAACACTGGATACTGGAGAGCTGGGAGGGATTTTTAAGTGCTTTCAAGGCATCTGATCCTTACATCTCTTGGCAATGTGGCTTAAGCTCATTCCTTCTCCTCCTGCCTTCTCTCCTCTGCACTGACCCCTAGAATAAATATTTCGCCTGGCTAACGCTTTAAAATAAAAGTTTTGTGTCACCAGTAGATTGGTATGTGACTAAGTAACAGAAGAGAAGACTGAGTGATCCAAGATACCCCCAGTTAACGAATGAGTTGTGGGTCCTGAAGAAGCGATGCTTAAGGAGGGCCCTGAATAAATCTGCAACTCCTTAATACTTGATGTAATACTCTAAGAAGATTGTTCAGATGTTTATCTTCATCAGTACCGAAATCAAATGCTTTCACAAATGACACTTCTGTCTTTATTTTTGCTTCTTTACTTACTTAAATGTGAGCTTGTGGGTAATGCCTGTTTCCACTGCAGTGTGATCTGATAATGCAAGAAATGTGAGAAATGTGATCTGGCAGCTGGGAAACCTGCAGGCAGCACTGACAGTAAACATGTCAGGAACCTGCTGCTTCAGAAAACATTGTCTGGGACCAAGTTGCATTATGTTACAGTGGTACAGCAGAGGCTTAGATTATGCTGACAGGTTGCTTTTCCAATTCTACCACTGGCCTACTGTGGTGTTTGAGAGTATTCCTGCATGGGAAAAATACAGCAAAGTTGGACTGAGTTGTCTCCGATGACTGGATTAAGCAAATCCAAGTTTTTTTAGATCCATAAAAATGCAAACTGCATATCATACCTTTGAAATTTATGATGAATCTAGTGGTGATGATGGAGTGTTGTAAGAAGTCATGTTGAGTTATCGTGTTGCACTTGAAAAGATTGCTAAACCATATGGACTGGTGAAAATATGAGGAACTCAGTTGCAGTGAGATATATAGTGCTTCAAGTTCTTTTGCATTTTTGCTGATGGGTTAAATATCATCAAAGTGGTTATTAATTATTAACTCCTTAGTGAAGTCTGGCTCTCCTTTGTACGTGCTGCTTTTGTTCTCAGTTTGACTGCATTAACTCTAAATGAAACATAAATGCTAGTCTCAAATTAATGATGATTAAATTGCATTGTTCTCTGTAGCTTGATTACATGGAAAAAATCTCAGAACAGGAGAGCAAATTTTATTATTATTTCATGTGTACTCAGTCATGCTTTACTGGCTATAAAATCTCATGTAGACAGAATAACTTTGGAATCTGAGTGCCATAAACAAGAATTTACCTCTGAATGACATATTTTGAAGGGAGTTTCAAAGCCTGTCATGAAAGGTGGGCATTCATTCAAAATAAAATGATAAAGAGTTCACATTTTAGCAGGACCAAAAAGAACTAGTGATGAGGATTGTCTGCCATGCATTTTTTTTTCTTGTGCTTTTCTGCTCTAAACCTCCAGGACATGATGCAGGAAGCAACAGTAGGATTCTGTGCAGCAGCCCAGTGTGTGCTCTATATGAGTAAAGGACCTTTTTGTCCGCTGATGGCCAACCAGAGAAAAGTATCAATGTATATTAAAAAAAAAAGGGATAATCAAAATTAATCCCAACCCCAAGCAACCAGATGGTTCTTCACTGCCTGTTGCACACTATTTTTCCTTTGTGTAGCTGTCACATGGATATATACGGTCAAGGCAGTATGTGGACCTTGAAGATGATATCTTGTCCCTTAAGACCAAACAGCTACGGTACATCCAAGGGTAGAGAGGTACCATTGACGCTTTTAAGGATGTTGTAGGACAGAGCCAGGCTGACAGCTTCTTAGAAAGGGGCTGAGAGCCTTCGAGCTGAAGAAAGGCAGGAAGTGGTTTCGTGTAATGTGGCTGCAAGGTACAACCCCGAGACAAAGGAATGATAGGAAGAATCATCTTTTTATGCTTCATCTTCAGTGACTGTGTCTGCTTCACCACATTGTGCCTGAAAATGTTTCCTGGATGTTGTTAAAGGTTTGGGAGCATTTTTCCAGTTGGTGTCCACCTTTTGCGTTTAGTTTTCTCTGGGTGCGTGGGTGTTTACAGAGCAGCAAGGAAAGGAAGTATGTTTAAAATAGTGAGGGATGATGGCAAGATAAAGGAAAGTTGCAGAACTTGAAACTGCTTCTGAATAGTGTTTTTTACCCTTATAATTAGACTTTAACTTGAGTGTTCCTTTATATTCGATTATAAAGAGAATAAATATTTATTTGTTCTTTGAACTACCATTTTCCCTGTAAATCACTACTCCAGTCAGCCGGATCTATCTTTCTTCTTTATATACTGGTGCCTTTCATCTAGCTCAGGAAAGCAAGTGTGGGGTTTTTTCCTCTCCTGACAATCAAAAGTAAAAATTTCTCTGCTTTTTGTAGTTGTAGTTGTACCCCTTCATATTGCTGCATTTTGCTCAGGTGACAGTCTGATGTTTTGAATTTTCACAGGTAATATTCTTGCATTATTTTGTTTCTCAATCACATGCCAGAAAGTTAATTCTCTGAAAATCCATTATTTTTAAGTTATAAAATTGTGATGTACAGCGTTCAACATATGCAGCGTTATGATTTATCAGACACTGGTTGATTCTGCGAGCTCTTTTTATTACGGACAAAGAACAAGACAAGGCTACAGCATTAGTGAAAGGGAATTTAAAGAATTATTTTTTCAGGAGAATGTTCTGGTGTAAGACTTTTTCTGAAACTTTCATGCATAAGGGAAAATACATGAAACTTTTATGGCTACACCTAGATTCATGCCTACGTTGAAAGTTTTGCTGTTTGTCCCACGACTAAAAGCTGCCAAGGATCCAGGGGTTAATGTAAGCATTCACGTGTGTGCTGACCTAGTGCTTCTGGACAATGCGATGAGACATCTTTTTCCTGTGGTCATAAACATCTTTTTCCTCTGGTCTTCCATCACGTGAGAGCTTTGGATCTGTAAAAGACTCCAGAGACCAACTGCAATGCAAGCCAGGGTATGTCAAAATAAATTAAAAAACCAAAAATAAGGCTATTATCTTGAGCCTTCAAATATATATTTTATGTCAACTCTGAACAAAGTGATGTGTGAATAACTTTGCAGAGTCATCTCTACTCCGCTGCCGCTGGGTTGGCCCTAAGCTTTGGTTCTCATTTTCTTTCAAAAAACATGCTTTTATTATGCTTTTAGTACCTAACAAGGATGCTGAAACCTGGGGGGTTTCAATGGTAACTTGAAATGAAACCCAGCACCCCAGCACAGTCCAAGCACAGCCCCCTCGGTAAAGGCGTGGGCTGTATGTCCTGATGCTGCCCGCGGCACCCGCTGGCCGTGTAGACCCCGCATCCGAGGAGAGGTCTTCTCTGTGCTGGGGCTCGCTGGAGCCAGCGCAGCCGCTGCCTTTCAGGTGGTGGAGGGAGAAGCTGTTGGGGGACTACTGGTGGCAGATAAAACCCTGAATTCCCAGCCAGGTTCTGAAGTGATCTCTTCCCAAGGGAAAGGCTTTTGTAGCTTTTTCACTTTGAGCACTCCTGCCTTTCCTCTCACATGGTTTAGCTTTGACTTTCTTCTCCTTATCTGTCACTAGAGTGTAATTGTCCCTTTCATAAGGACCTTGCTTTAACCTTGAGCAGCAGTTTCTGTGGCACCTGATGTGCATTGTGTACTATATATACTGATGAAAGAGCGAGGTACAGTCCTAATGTCTGCCTTGATGTTTTCCCTTTAAATCGTTTTCAAGAAGCCCTTTCAGATGGGACACGAAAGCTTTCCCAATTATTATAAAACTCCTTGTGAAATATTTTTATTTGAAATATAGACATATTTAGAATAGCAGGAAAAAAACACAGGCTTAGCAGGCTGAAGCAGCAGCATCTGAGCTGTTACCCATTGCTGTTATCTGTCCTTTGGTCTGGGTTTAAATGTGAAATGGGTATTTTGTCATTAAATGTGTACTGAGCCTTTCGTTCTGGGGGATACCCATGTACACACTTCACTGGGATTTTTTGCATTGTGTGGTATCTTGCAGGTGATAGGCAGGGAGTCCTGCAACAGGATTATGTACTGGAAAGGGAAAGCTCTCAGGACATGGCTGAGGAGAGTCAAAGGAATAAAACCAAGGAGCTATTCTGTAGCAGGTATCTTTTTGTGCTTGCATCCAGTGGCAGATGCGAGCTGGTTATGGCAAGTGGATGCAACCAGAAATTAAGAATTGCTTTGTGAATGGAGAGCTCAGTAAGGGCTTCTAGGCTTTCTGCCTCGGCTGGACTTGGAGGAAAAGAAATGGGTGCAGAAACTGGGCTTTACTCAGCTCACAGGAGGAAAGCTACAAACTGCCAGCCATGCAGAAAAAGGAAAAGCAAAAAAAGAGTAGATGTGTTGTTAAGGGTAATGAGCAATGCACATTCTCTAGCAGGATTAGGATGGGAACAGGAACAGACTTGCCAAGCTAAGGTAAAATCCTATTTCTGAAAAATGAAAGGGAAAAAATCCACTAATGAGGTTTGATAGGAAAAGTATTGACAGGTATTACCAGGAATCAGGAAAAATAACACTTTGTTATATGGCCAAGCTGTGCAAGATGGCTGATGTTCACAAATCTTCAAAGATGAACCCAGCAGTGATGAGTAAGAGGAAGAAAAACTTGAGTGAAAATGCTGGAGGGTGCTTAAACTTGTTAGCTCACTAGCCACTGTGATCCTTGCTGACTCTGTTTGTACGAGCATAACCTGGGCAGATGTGAGACCAGTGATGCCTGCAAGTGCTGCCCTTCTGGTGGGATCAAGCCCGGGGTAAGAAACCCCAGTGTAGAGCTGGGTGGGTTAGCTCTGCCCCAGCATTGTACTGGTTTGGTGAGGCATGGGCACAGTGAACTTTCTTCTGCCAAGAACATAGCGTGTAGGTTCTCCTGTCCACCTCCCACAGCCTGCAGGACATACATAAAAACTTCTGGAAAGGATGTATGCGAACAAAGAGAATGTCTGAGCTAGCTCAGACACATAATGAAAAGCGCTTTGAAAAGTGCACCGATGTTTGTGCAAAGGCAAGACGCAAAGATGCAAAGAAGAGGAGAGAAAATGCAGTCAGAAAATCCAGCAGAGAAGAGAAGTGCAGAGAGATGGAAAGCACTGTGTTGAGACACAAGCAGTGACTCGGAGAATGAGACTTTGCAGGTATGACTAGTGCAAAGCAGCAAAAATGATTTGTGAAGTGCAGAGCAGTGCTGTGCGGCTGGGGAAAGCAGCGCTGCTCCCGCAAACAGCGGTTGGCAGGGATGCAGTGATGGGCGTGTGGGGCTGCAGAGACTTCCTCAACCTGAAGTGAGAGAAGAGAAGCTTGCAGCAAAGGAACGCCAAATTACAGTCAGACAGCCTGACTGTAGTACGGTAAGGACAAAGTAAATGGCATACAGGGTGTTTTGGAAATGAAGCATGCCAGGATTACAGTTCATACAGAAAACACAGGGCTACTTAACACAAGTGAAAGCAGAAACATACTCATATTAAACTGTGGACAAATTGTTTTAATAATATGTATCCAAACAAAACAAATCCAAATAATTCATAGACTAGGGAAAATAGCATCATGGACTCACTAGTTCCTTTAGGCTGAAAGTTCCCTTTAGGCATCTCCCATAGGATGTGATAGCTGTACTTGGTTACCAAAAAATAAATGCAGAGGGAAGGAAGCAGCACAGGCAAAGCGAGATACAGCCACGGCCTTCGTGGGGCACAGAGGTGAAGGTGGCTGCAGAGAACGGGGTTTTATACAAGTCCTCCAGGGAACTGCAGGACTTTCCTGTGAAAAGCCTTCCTGACCCGAGGCCAAAGGCTTCAACAGAGACTTCTGCTCCTGATACTACCTTTTCTTTCCTCTTTTCTTCCCTGAAGAAAAAGAAGACTGGTGAGTGTTCTAAGATTAAAGGTGCAGGGATGTAATTTTGGGGCATTATGTCAGTTGTGAGAGATCAGACTGCAAATTAGAAAAAAAAAAAAAAAAAGTCAGAGGCATTAGTAGAAACCCTGTTATTAGAAAACCCAGAAATAATCCTTGATAAACCCACGAACATTTGCCAAGCAAAGGAAATTCCCCAGTGCACATGAAAACTTAAAGAGAAGAGACAGCAGGCAGTGCTCTGAGCATGATAAAAAATTAAAACCATTACAAGAGGAAGACCTGGGGTAGTATGTCCTGCAGAGCTAAAATGCTGATCCCTGGGGAGCTGCAATGCAAGCTAAGCAGCAGCCTAGTTCTAGGGGCAGAAAAGAGGTAAAATCTGCCACAGATTGTGTCATTTTGCTGCAGGTGTGCAGCGTGGGCTGGGGGAGGAGGGCGGGCGCGGAGGACTCCTTCGCAGGGGGAGATCATCAGCCTGAAAGGAAAATTGGGCTCTTGCAGAGCCAGATGCTGTGTGCAAGCCAGTGTGAAGCTAGCCATACTGAAAGAGATGCACAGTCAGGAGAAGGTAAATAGCTGAAATTCAGAGTTAGAGTTGTACATTTATCCCTGCAGAGGCAAGATGGGAACTAAGCACATGTAACAAATCAGGAAAGTTACCGTTTGGAGCATTTGCTTGCTGGGATGTTAAAACGCTGTATGTCGCCCTCCCAAATTGACAGGGGAGCAAAACAATGGCTGTGTTTGGAGATGTCTGAGGAGAAAGAAGACTGCTCAGCAAGGCAGTGAAAAGTATTCAGGGAACCCAATTTTGCCGTAGTTCCCCCACAGGCTGAGAGACGACATGGTCTGAAGACAAACCGCTCTGGGAAGCAAAGTGCTCAGAGCATGGCAGGGCACATAGGGTGCTTTGGTCTGTGCTTCCAGCCAGGAGAGTTTCTGAGGACATGGTGGGGAGTAAGGCTTACGTGTTATAAATACATCTATAAACCCGCTGTCACTGGATTATCACTGTATGTATACTGCCATTGTCTCATGCATATATATGCATTGGCATGAGCCAATGATAAGTTTGATATTTTTTTCTAAAATAAATACAATAGAGTGAGGTGTCAGCACAGCATGTTAACAGTGCTCACCAAAATGCCTCTGTTGGAGACAGGAGGCATAAAGAAACTGGAATGCTGAGCTATGCTGGGAATTGCTGGTCTAGTATAACTTCTGCTGTGGCCAGCTGCAGAGCTCTGCTGTCCAGGTGTGTCTGTTGGGGATGAGGCATTAGTCCTGATAAAGGGCTCGAGAAACTGAAGAAGAGTTTGAGAAAGTACAGAAACCCAGGGCTGAAGGTTGCCTTTCCTGTCACAGAACTGGGTGACCCTTGTGTTCCCCTATAGACTCTGATTGTGTCCAGGGAGTCAATACACAGCAGTAGCTAGGAAGCCCTGAGTGGCACTGGAGATGGATGAACGCAGCCTCTAGCAGCGTGGGCACGTGTTTTGTGATCCTGGCTTTAGGGCTGCCTGTGCTCAGGCTGATAAGGCTTCTGGTGGACAGGGTACATTTGCCCAGTTGCAGCACTGAAAGGGCAGGTACCGCTGTGGTCACCTGCTGTCACTGGTGCACAGCAAGCTAAGCATCAATATGCTCAAGCAGAGAAAAAAGCAACATGGCTTGCTAAGAGTGAGAAAGGCTCAGTCTTAGCTAAACTGACTTTTAAGTACAGGTACATACTTTCCATTGTCAACTCAAGCACTGGAGTTGCCATCCAGCTCTCCTAGGAGATACCGCATCCTGCAGATGATGCTGTGTCCGATGCCAGTGTCCCACAGCCTTCCCCTCCAGGCACTGTGGTCACAGATCAACTCAACTTTCCATTTCATTGCCATCCAGCTCTCCTAGGAGATACTGCATCCTGCAGATGATGCTGTGTCCGATGCCAGTGTCCCACAGCCTTCCCCTCCAGGCACTGTGGTCACAGAGGGAGGATGGACACAAACGTGCCTAGAGCCAAATCCGAGCTCTGCCCACCTGGGCCGATGGCTGTACCGAAGCGCTTGCTGTCCGTGATAGGAACCCTGGAGACACCTCGAGCCTTGCCCCGGTTTGCTTCCAATTGGGGCTGCAGCTCTGGGAAGGTTGCTTCCATAAAGTTCTTTGATATGGGGAAAATCTACCAGAAGTACTAAGTGATGGGGCGGTGGAGGGAATGAGCCCTGAGAAGAAGAGGAAGGCAGCTGCCTTTCATCTCCATGCTGTGCTGGCTAGATTGCTTCTCGGACCTGTGCCAGTTTGGGAGCAGTTTGCTAGGACTGGCTGTGGGGTATCGCTACCTATTCCCTTACTTACCCACTAGTAAATCTTCCCTGCAGTATTAATACAAGTTACTTGCATTTAAATCTTTACAGTTTCTTTTATTTAGCCTGGCATGGGTTGCCAAGTGGCTTATCACGCTTTGCACTGAGCCAGCTCGGGGATCACAGGCACCAGCTGCAGTGAGTTTGGATTTGTGAAATGGCTTTATCAAACCCCCAATCATGTCCTGGTCACCAGTGGGCTGCTGTCTGCTGAGCCGAGCCATGGGGCTGGGACAATTCTGCAGTGAGCTGCTGCATGGCCAAGCCCAGAGATACCTCACTTCGGTGTTTGGGGAATTTTGCCTCTAGCTTTAGTCAGCATTTACAAGTCCTGCTAAACCTGAATAACTGCAATGTGGGGCTCTTGCTTCAAAAACATCAGGTGAAAACGATGGTTCCCAAAGCTTTAGTGAAGTAAATTTGTCTCTTCAGAATATTGCTTACACACTGGGAATTTTTTTTGCTTTAAGAAGCAGATGGATTTATGAATTATAGCTGCCACTGTTAGTGTCTACTTTTAATTCTTTCTACTTTCACACGCTTTCCACTGCAGATACTGAAAGCTTGTGTGAAGGGTGTATTTCCCCATCCTGGCTCCCAGGACTCTTGCAGGGAGGTTTCAGTATGCAAAGTTCCCAGTCCTCTCACATGCCATCAGCCAGTGACTGCTCGGTCACATCTGCATTTAAAAGTCACATTTGCTTAGCTGAAGTTGAGCTTTGCACTCTATTTAACTACACTGGTGTAAAACCATTTGTGGGTGCTCTTCTGTGTGCTCTAATTGAACTCTGCCTTGCCTTGGTTTCTTTTGGAAAGCTGAATCTGCCTAAGAGTATCCACATGGGTTTGCGATTGGTTTCAATAAAAAGAATTAAAACCAGACTTTGCTTAAATCACTGCAAGTTGTAATGCAAACAGAGCCTCGGCAAAACTGAAAATCCCCTTGATTCTTCTGGAGTGTTTCTCTCCCCTGTGACACCCAAACATTTTTGTGTGTTCAAATGTGCTGTGAACCAGCCTGCAGGTTCTCCAGTATCCAATCTTTTCCTGAAACAAGCAACCTACTTTGAGTTTAGCAGCCTCTCCCCTGCCCCTGACTGGCTCCTGCGCTTCCAATCAGGCACAGAGGAAACATTTAAACACGCAGCCCCTCGGCTTTGCCTCCCTGGCTCTGCTCAGAGCAGGAATCAGCCATGCAACTCAGCCCAGGTAAGGCCACGCTTCACCATCCCCATTGCGGCGACGTTACGTTTAACAGATTTGCCCCTCGAAGCGCCTTGATTTGCTCTTTGCCTCCTCACTTGGTACAAAGAGGGAGAGGGAGTACAACCCTGCTGTGCCCTGGGAAGGCGGCAGAGGCGTGGTGAGAGCACAGGGGCACAGTGACAGCAACTTGCACCCAGCTGCTGCCTTGCCCTGATGCAGCTGCCACCAGCAGCTTCCCTGGCTGGGAGCTGGGGGCTGGGATGGGAGATGCTGGTGGGTGGGATGGGAAGGTGTTCAGGGGCTGCCGAACCAG
>NW_010123349.1:58986-80483 GCF_000699245.1 Pterocles gutturalis
CCTTGCCCTGCTTCTGCACTGTCCTGGTGTGGATGCTTGGGCTGTTCAGCTGCCCTCCAGCTCACCCTCTCACGCAGCTGGGCGCTGTGTTTGCTGGGCAGTGTAAATGGCAGCGCATGGGGCAGCATCAGGTTTGCCACTGATGAGCAGAACTGTCACAGAAAATCCAGGAGGGTGTGCACCTCCTAAAAACCTCCTCCTTACCTTTTCCACATGCTGTTAAATTACTCTGATGCCTAAGTGTAATTTTCTGGCTGATCCCCATGCCCATGAATTACCCAACATGGTACGCTGGATCCTTAGCTGCAGGACAGTTTTTCCAGTTGTTTGTTTTGAAAGCTCTTAAGAGCAATATACTATCAGCTGAGGTTCTAATTAACGCTGAATAGCTAGTCTGCTGCCACTCAAGTATAATTCTCATTAGCATCTCAGCTAACAAGCTTCAGTGTTTGCCCTCCTAATTAGCTTCTAGTTAGAAGTCTTTGCTTATCCTAAGATGTGCTGTTGTTAATTGCAGCTCCAATTGCTTTTACAGCAAACTCCTGAGAGACGGCTAAAACTGCAGGTTTATATAGTCTGATTGAGATCAATATCTGGGATACTTACAACTGCGGGTTCTTTATTCTCCTGTAAGTGTGTGTCTGTATGGTATGGTTATGCAAAGAGGAGGTGGGGGGCAGAGCTGCAGCTTTTAAATTAAATGAGGAAATACTTTGCCTTTTAAACAGGTGGTGCGATCTCCAAACGAGTCTGCTTAAAGCAAAGCACAACTTTCACAGCTAGTGCTGCGTAAACTCTTTTCCAGCATGGTTTTTTTCTCACGCAGCTGGCCGTGCAGCAGCTCATTTTCCATGCCCAGGGGTTTCCAAGCGTTGTGAGTGCCCTGCAAAGTGCCCTATTGATGCAGAGTTTAACAAGCCAGGGTGCGTGGCTGTTGCCCAGACAGAGCCTGTGTCAGGTTAACCGGCTGGGCTGCTGGCTTCGGGATGGTATTTCTGTGGAATGCTCTTAGCACAGTTTAATGTATGCCTGTGAGTTGGATTAACCCCTTAGTCTCTACAGCTCCGGAGCGCTTACAGCAGGCTCAGGGTTAGCAGGCTCGAACAGCTGTGGCTAGAGGACAGGCTGATCCCAGCCGGTGTTGTGCGGGTTTCTGCTGGAGCAGAACGAAGCATGCGGATGGAGAAAGGGAAGTTTCAGAAAATACCTTAAGTTGTCAAGTGCTCATCGGGCAGCGGGTGTTGTGCAGGTTTCTGCTGGAGCAGAACGAAGCACGCGGATGGAGAAAGGGAAGTTTAACAAAATACCTTAAGTTGTCAAGTGCTCATCGTATGGATGTACATCCCTTCTCTGCAGACTTTCAAATCGCACATTTACTTCTCAAAGAGAGGAAAAGTGTTACTCAGCTTGTGAAGCTTACTGGTGGGCTTCTCCCTCCGGACGTGTCCAGAGTCCTCCTGTTACCACTTTCTACGTCGAAACCCACCTTTCGGTCAGGGTTCTGAAATGGGTTTAATTAATCAGATCCCATGTATCCTGCTGCTCTGGGCGGGATAAGAAGAGGGCAGCAGGGAAGCCAAATACTGAATTTTAGTGTGGGATGTCCAGATCTCTATCTTGCTAACTGCTTCCTGCTTTGCTTTTGCTAAATTGAGGGGTAAGGTCTTGATGTTACCAATACAAACTCACTTTGAAGATAAATATGAGGTTTTTTGTGGTTTTTTTTTTTCTTAGGAAAGCTACTATAATCCTGCAATCCTTTACCATGCTCCAACTGAAGGCTCTGGTTCTAGGGGACCCATGCACCCGAGCAGAGTCCCCATAAAGCAACATATGAGTGTAAGGAGGTGCCCAGTCAGATCCCACTGTAGCATCAGCCTTTAGAAAGGGAGACATTCTAGTAATGAATACGCTTTGGTTCATAACCCATTGAAAAATGGAATTTAAATATGGCCTGCTGACACTAATAGCAAGAGATTTAGTTAGTCATAGGTCTTTCAGATCTGATTGCTTTAGAAAAATGTGCGAGCACTTAGATGGACCTGAGGTAACTGCGAAAGTTGAAAGGGTGGGAGTGTGTTATACCCAATGTTGCATGTATGTCTGGTTTTGTTCATATAAGATGTAATTTTTTGGTCATAAATTATTCAGAAGCATTTTTTAACTGTAAAAGAAAACTCAGAATTTAGAACACGGCCCTTGATAAGAAGCTGATTTTCTTGATCTGACTGGCTAGATCCAATTAATGTGTTAGAAAACAGGAGTAATGTGTGTGTTTGAGACTATTTCAGTTACATATTAAAGAGGCATATTTAAATTAACTGTTTAACCTCTTCTATCTGCAAAACTGGATTCCAAATCACAAGGATGCCACTTACGGTGCTGTACTTTAGTTACAGGTGGCAGCATAAAGTGAAGCACATTCATATAGAATCATAGAATGTGATAAAACTTTTTGGAAGCTTTAAAGTAAAACTTGAGTTTGGGTTTGGGGAAAGAGAAAAAAAATACGTCATGTAAGGGATCTGTAGCGTAAGTATTAAATACAGATTAAGGCAGGGACTTAATCAAAGGTAGCAGAAAGAATTCAGAACAGAGGCTTCTGGTGGTAAAGCAGAGAAAGACACAAAGAACTGAAGTAAAAGTTTACAGATACATAGTCCTCATCCAGCTACTGAAGGACTTTGTCTTCAGAAAAAGAAAACACAACAAGATAACATGTTCAGATCAAAATTGTGCAGATGCTAGCAACATGTTAGTGTAAGCCATCAGACGTGAATTTGCGTGTCCTGCAGCACCAGGAAGGGGTTGGTCATTTTATCCGTTTGCAATAATATATTTCCTTCTTCTTAGAAGGACAAATTTGTGACAACTTCAGTGCTCTTAGTGTCTGGTGGGAAAACCTCCAAAGAAGACTGGAGCTTGGGCTGTAACAACTATACTGTCTCTGCAAATTGTTGAATAGATAAAGCTAATTATGGAGGGCTTCTCGTGATCTCTGTCCTCTTTAACATGATTTGGCCTAAGTATTTTTGTCATCAAACTAATTTATATGAGCTGGCTTACTGCCAAATTTGTCAAACAAAGTATTTTTCTTGATGTGATTGTAAATCAAAGTCATGATCTTTACGTTAAGGCAAGCAATAAAGTATATTCTGGGATAGAAATGGTGATCAAGTACCATCTATGCTGACAGCATATAAAAAATAATGTTGAAATAACTCATAAACATACTGATTGAGTAGGTTCCTCTATAGATCAGGTAGAGCCTTGGCTCTCTCTGGTTCAGTAAATGTTCATGAAGTTTTTTGAATCTGAAAATGGAGAGGATCTCATAACCCTAATTCTTTCTTTTAATAAGGCTATGATCCAGGCCGTTTCTTACAGCAGAACAGCCTTTCTGCACAGATCGTTAGGGAGGGCATCTCCTTAATTATTTATACTACACATACCAGGTGTGCTGATTATGAAATTTCCCTTGAGGCTCCATAAGGAAATGAAATCCTAATAAATGCATGCGATAGTGGAACAATGCTAGAATCTCCTGGATGAAAATCTGTCATCTGTGTCAGTGATCCTCCTTGCAGTGGTTTTTGGAAAATGTTACAGAAGCTAATCTTCTTAGACTTGTCATCCCAGCTGTCCTGAAGGTGTGAAGAAACTGCCCTTCCAGGGAACTTCAGTGCTTTTCTGGGAAACAAAGAAAGAATAAGGCCAGGGGAATATATTTCTTATTTTATAGAGATGTGGAGGTGGCTGTGATGGTATTGGTGTTTACTCTCTTCATAATTTTATTGCACAGTGATGACTGAAACATAGTCCTGAAACTGTCTGGAAAATTCTGCTTATCCAAATGCTGGCTGAGAAAATCAGAGGACTCTGTTTTGAAAATATGGGCTCCTCTTGTCTTGGCAAATGGAGCCATTACATTTGGAATAGAGACCGGTATTTGTTTGAGATGCTTGTTACCAAGAGACGATTCAGTGAAGTACAAGGGAAAAAGGGCCTTTCTCTGCAGAAGAAATAGAGAAATACCAATGACACTGAACAGGATTAGAACAGAAGGAGAAAGACCTTGATGTGAGAGACAACAAGGAGAGCAATATATGGATGTGAAACAACTTAATGTAATAGGAAAAAGACAACACTGGCTTTAGCCCAAAGCAATATGCAATGACTACGACAAACTCAATTTTCTTGTCCCTATGCAAACAAACGAACAAAAGTCTAAAAGGGGGAATACATAAATATAAGAAGGATTCTTACAATTTTGTGCTTCAAAGGAAGAGCTAAAAGAGTAAGCTACTTGCAGAGAACATGCAGCCAGTGAGAAGACATTACAATATGAGCTCAAGGAAGTGTGTGTCGCTCTTCTGTCAAAAGGCTTGAGTAGAACTTTCTGAAAAGCTGGTATCGCTCAATGGAAGAGCAGAGAGGTGTTAGAGTTAAAAGAGATCTTTCAGAAAGTGGAGGTCATGTTTGAATAGAGAAAATAGAATAGAGCATACGTTCAAGTTAAATAAGGCAAGTTAAACAAGGCAACTTAAACAAGGCAGGTAAAATCAATTTTGAGGAACAACTTGCTAAACTCACAGAAACAATGAGAAAACCCCTTCAAACACATGAAGAGTAGGAAGCCTGTCCATCAGCAGGCTTGACAGGCGATTACAGTGTAATAAGAACACTGAAAGTACATCGGGTTGTTACAGAAAGGCTAAATAAATCTTTGCTTTGCTGTTCGTTATAAAGGATCTCAGGGATCTTTCTCTTCTGGAGCATTTTGGTATCTGAAAGAGCTGGTTTAAATTGAAGCGTCAGCAGAACAGGTTTAGAACAATTGGATAAAATGCATAAGACTATTGATAAAAATAGGTGGTAGCCATGGTAGCCACCCAAGAGTCCCAAATGTGGAGTCATCAAATTAATGGTTTTGTTTGATATGAATAAAATAATCGCTGTGGTAAGTGAAGGTGGCAAATGTAATTGATGTTTAAAGAGCTATATACACTGGTAAATCCAGCCTTCCTTGGGAAAATTTATGGAAACTAAAATGAAGTAGCATAAATAGGATATATTGGGTAAATAAATTCCACAGGGGTCAGTATTGAGACCAGTGTTGTTTAACATCTTTGTTGGCCACAGGTACAGTGGGATGGAATGCACCCTCAGCAAGTTTGCCGATGACACCAAGCTGTGTGGTGTGGTGGGCACGCTGGAGAGAAGGGATGCCATCCAGAGGGACCTGGACAGGCTGGAGAGGTGGGCCCGTGCAAACCTCATGGAATTCAACAAGGCCAAGTGCAAGGTCCTGCACATGGGTCAGGGAAACCCCAAGCACAAGCACAGTCTGGGCAGAGAATGGATAGAGAGTACCTCTGAGGAGAAGGACTTGGGGGTGTTGGCTGATGAGGAGCTCAGCATGAGCCGGCAGTGTGCGCTTGTAGCCCAGAAAGCCAAAAGTGTCCTGGGCTGCATCAAAAGAAGCGTGACCAGCAGGTTGAGGGAGGTGATTCTCCCCCTCTGCTCTGCTCTTGTGAGACCCCACCTGGAGTGCTGTGTCCAGGTCTGACCCCCAACATAAAAAAGACATGGACCTGTTGGAGTGAGTCCAGGGATGGGCCACAAAGATGGTCAGAGGGCTGGAGCACCTCCTATACAAGGACAGGCTGAGAGAGTTGGGGTTGTTCAGCCTGGAGAAGAGAAGGCTCTGGGGAGAGCTTGTAGCAGCCTTCCAGTACTTAAAGGGGGCTACAGCAGAGATGGGGAGGCACTCTTGGTCAGGGAGTGTAGCAACAGGACAAGAAGTAACAGCTTCAAGCTGAAAGAGGGTAGATTCAGATTAGATATTAGGGAGAAATATTTTCATGGTGAGGGTGGTGAGGCACTGGCACAGGTTGCCCAGAGAAGCTGTGGATGCCCCATCCCTGGAGGTGTTCAAGGCCAGGCTGGATGAGGCTTTGAGCAACCTGGGCTGGTGGAGGGTGTCCCTGCCCATGGCAGGGGGGTTGGAACTAGGTGATCTTGAAGGGTGCATCCAACCCAAACCGTTCTGTGATTCTGTGATAGCTGTCCTACTCTTGTTCCTTCCACCTTTTCCCCCTGTTCAGCAGTGTCATTCATGCTGAAAACAGAGACAGATTCTAAAACTAAAACTGGCAAGACTGCACTGTATGTTGGCATGTGATATAATTAATATTTTGATATTAAATTAAATAATGTGACAGTGTAAGCAGGATTGGACAGCATTGTTCTCCAAATGACAAAAGCAGTGTTAAACTTTGTAATGCTCCCACACCATTGCAAACGTGCCCGTAGCAAGTCAGTGGAGACACAGCTGTATGGTATTTCTTCTGCAGCCAACAGGTGCTTGGCTGAAAGGACCGTAAGCTGTGTTTGTGTCATTGTGCTCAGACTGCCAATATGCAGGACCCTCTTTTCTTTTTTTTTCTTGAATTAAATAAAAATAATAAAAAAAACCTTAAGGAGTTTAATCTCTGTACAACTGTGTACTTCTTCCTAACACAAATCTCCCAAACACTTTCTGATGCTCTGGATACAGGATATCAAATTCCACCAGCAGCTGTCTTCAGAGCTGTCAGAGTCTACTGAGGAGGTTGTATTCCTTAGCAGAGATTTTTAAATTATCACCTTGTTAAGGTGAGTGGGAAATTATGTCTAAAAATCAACCGTGTGGAATGATGCAGAATTTTAGCTGTAAGTTACTTATTTTGTGTGAGGAGGTTTAGGGGCACTTGCTGTTTCTTTTAATGCTCTTGGATAAACTAATGACTGTGTTGCTGAGATGAGTCTGAAATCTAAATCAAAATCTTGTGTCAGACTTTATTTCTTGAAGGGCCCTGAAAGAAATTCTGCAGCTCTTGCACTCATCTACCTACAAAATTATCTTGCCAAATGTCTAAAATGAATTGCAAATATTTCCATTTACTTAGCCTACTCATCTGTCCCCATTTAGAGGCATACCACTTCTAAATACCTCCTGTTTTGTCAAAAAGTGACACTTTTCTACCACATAGCTCTTGTTTTTATTTTTTATTTTATATTTTTATTTAGTTTATTTCAGTGAGATTAAAATGTTAAAATACTTATTTTCTCAAAGTGCTTTTTTGCTACTTGTCCTTCCACTTCTTTCAAATACATATTTAAAAATTTGGAAGAAACAACACATTTGAAGAAAATCAGGCTCATAGTATTTAAAAACACATGTGTAGACTTGCTCTTTAATTACAAACACACTCTTTTCTAACAATTAAATGTAGAGCTAGCTTTTCCTCACTTTATTGTGTGTGTTTGTGATAAAAACACATTGGCTAACAGCTACTTTAAAAATTCCTTTCAGAATCCCCTTTAGTTAAATGTCTGCAGCTAAGCTCTTTAAGTTTGAAGATGAAGAAGATGCAAGAAGCTGACTAGGCACACAATACTTATTAAAACTGTAGAAACTTTCTATAGCCTGTTGGACTACAGAGTTTTATGATCTGCTTAACAGTCAAGAAGCCCAGGCTATTTTTAATCTCAGCTTAAACAAACACTTAAAAATTCAAGGTAAAAGAACTTTGGTGGTGATAAAAGAGAATTTAGTTTGGTATTTTAACTTTAAAGCAGTAGGTTAGGACTTTGAATGATGGGACTGATGTTTCTATGGTGATTTCAGGAGGGCTTGTTTGCAGGATCTTGTTCTGTCCCTGATACTCATCTCTTCAGTTCTCTGCACCGATGTCTGTCTCAGCTCCTGGGCACCTTTTCCCACCTGCATCCCCGTGCCAGCTCTCATGCTGCATCCCGCGAGCGGCTCCCACACTCTGCAAGCTCCAGACCCGGCCAGGGGAGTCAAACCTGCCCCTGTTGCCGAGGCCTGGGCTCAGCGCCTTGCGCTCACTGCTCAAGATACAAATGATTGGTGCGGTGGTTTTCATATAATAACTTAATGGTTATAATACTTGTCTCAGAAGTGGTCGAACTTGGGTTTGGGTCCTCCTTCTCCCAAGGGATATTCAAATCCACCTGTCCCTTCCCAGGCTGTAGGCAACCTCTCAACCCTTCCTATTGAAGTTGTGCCACGGCGCAGAGAAGGATTCGCAGAGCTGGGGAGGAGAAGCAAGTGGGAGCCTGACTGTGGCCTACTGGCTGGGACCTCCCCCAAAGGGATGGGGGGAGCAGGATCTGGCGGCATTCCCAAACCTGCTTACTACATGCTTTGCATTAAAACATCACTGGATACAAATCAAAACCGGCCCTGGAGTCCAAATCCAGCACCGCTCTCCGCGGGGAGAGGTTGCAACTGCCTTGCCCTGGCAGCGGGTGCTGTTTTCGTGCCACCCCAACCCCACCCTCTTCCTCCAGCCACGTCTTTAAATGAAAGTTGGAGCGTCTGCTCCCTCATACCGATGCCAGAGCCACGTTGAGGAGTGTTAGCTGTGCTCACGACTTCCCAATCCCAGCTGGGGTTGCACGGGTGTAAGTGGTTCAGCTCAGCCAAAATGGTGGGATCGCAGCATGGAGGAAGAAAAACTTGAGGTACCCAAATACCTTCTTTTGGTGAAAAAACAGGTTCCTGTGGACTGTTAGGCACCTAATCAGTTATTTTCTTGGAGGAGGGAAGAAGTCACGGCTAATTTAGCTCGGATTCTTAGACTTGGCAATCATTTCCCATTGAGATAGTCTTTAGGTGCCTCTGTGGTTTTGAGGACCTTGCCTTAAGTGAATTGAGAGCACGTTTCATTTTGAGATGTGACTGAAGGACGTGCAAGGTTGACTGCAAGCTCTGGAGTGTCCAATTCTCTTTTGAAAATTACTTCAGTTTCACAGTCATTTAAAAGCTTTTGAAATTTTTTCTCTTGCTATCTCTGGCTTCTCCTTGTGCAAAATAGAGATAACAATACCTTAAGGACCCACGGTGTTTCAAAAAAGATTTGCAGTCCTCTGAAGGACAGCAGGCTGAGCGTTGAGCATTAACTCACTAATGGAAGAGTAGGGCAGATGAGAGAGAAGTTGGGAAAAATTACATCCGCTGGTGGCCTGGGTGAAGCTGGGATCTCTTTTAAAGAGACACCTTTTGCTGGCAGTGATAAGATGTGTAGATGAGGATGTTTGTCATGTTCTTTTGGCTTAAAGTGAGTAGCTTTCAGCACAGAGGAATGAGGTTGTTGAAGGCTTACAGACCAATTCAAGTCATTTACGATGGGACTGTATAGCATGGGGAATGTATTTGCGCTGTTTGAAAGGCTAGAGTTTGCAAACTAAACTAAACCCACCTCATCTAGACCTTTACAAGATAATCTTTGCTAAACATAGCTGACCTTCCTCCTACAATTGCTGTGAAATGTTTCTTGCTCCCCTCCTGACACGGTGTGTTGTTCTGCCAAATTCTTTCTCCCCCCAGACACAAAGTTCTGCTCTGGGTCGGTGATCTGCTGCGAGGACTCCTGCGTTGACTTCAAGGCTCATGGAGGATCTTCTGTTCAGAGGACAGCAGGTACCGAAGGTTTTCTTCCACACCACAAAACCCCCAAAGCTATGAAAGCACAGCTTTGTGTGTTAAGCGTGTGCCTCCCTTCTGCCCCACCTCTGAGGAGCAGGGCAGGAACAGGGCTGAGTGTTTCAGGCTGCAATTTCTGAGGGTGGGGAAGTTGCTGTGTTGTCTTCTCTTCAGCCAGAGGAGGTCCAGCTGGTCACTTTTTCAGTCCCTTGTCAAGAGTTGCTTCACAGGTTTGTACCTTGTGGATAGAAGAGTCCACGTGATAATACCTGCTTGCTGTGGTGATGGCAGATTTGGGTTTTTATAGGGTTTAACTGATCAGTACTTTGTCCTTGAACCCGTGTGCTTTCTCCTGACGTGCTGGCTCTAAGGTTGCTGAGTGACTGGACCATTTCAGAGATGCTAGCTAGGAGACTGGGAGGGGTGTATTTTAAAATTGGTTGACTTTTAACATTTCTGTATGGTTTTGACAGTCCAACAACTTTTTGTCTCTCATGGTGGACACACTTTCTTACAATCCTGTATTGGGCTGGGAGTCGGTCTCATTGTGTGCCCAAGCTTTCACCTGCAGAATTTTCTGATGAGAATGTTGCTTAAAGAAAGACAAAATAATTTCTCTTTTTTTTTGTGATTGTTATGTAAAACTACAGCACATAGAAAGCCAACTTGTGGTATCCAAGCATGTTTTTGATTTTTAGCAGTCTTGGATTTGTCCTGAGATGGTGCAAAGTCTGTAGGGACATACAATGCATTTCTGAATTTTTGGAGGGAAAATACAATGCTCTTTCACTTCCTGAGGGTTAATCTGCACATTGAGAGCTTTCCCTGGGCTCTGCTGGGAGGTGATGGCCTGGTCTTCCTTCAGCTGCCCCTTCCTCTCCTCTTCTAAGACTTACGTTGGAATAATTGCTATTAGAAGTCAGCCAGGTAAAATAATGTGTCTATATCTGTATATATAAAAAGATATCAAAAGTGTGTGTGTGTATGTATATGTGTGTATGTATAAATAAAATAGGCATTGGCACAGATGTTGGCTTTCTGACAATAATTAACAGTCAAATGTAAACAAAAACCTTATTCACAAGATTTACTTACTGCTTTACTGTGGTTTCATGCAGAATTGAGCATTTGTGAATGAAAGGGAGTTGATTTTTGACCATTTCTGAGAGCACTGCATTCATATCGTTAATAATCTAAAACAAAGCTGATCTTGCTTTCCCAAATTGTGTCATGTCAAAAGTAGTGGGAAGCATCTAAATTATCTTAAAAAATGAGAGTGATTCCAGAAACTTTGACTGATAACTCACACCACCTGTCATTTTAGACGAGAACTTGCATTTGATGAGTGCCTGAAGGAGTTCTCATTTGTAAAATAAAAATTACATAGAGAGGCAGAGTAGAATAGAGCACAATAATGTTTCTAAAACATTTATAGTAATGAGATGTATAAAATCTTTCCAAAATATTCCCAATAGTTGTGGTGACCAGTGTTCAGGATTCTCTTCTGCCTTTATAGCAGAAGAAACCCAAAAATGCACATTTTTGTCAAAGCAAACACTAGGAAAGATATATCTGATCCTGCTTTTGGGACCATGAATTTTATTACTGAGTGAAGTGTCTGGTTCTGACATTCTAGGGAGTGTTTTCTGTCGCTTCAAAACCTTTTTCGACCTTTATTTCAGCTTTCATCTCTAGTTAAACGACTCCTTAACCCTGCTAGGCACTGCAGAAAAAGCACGTTAATTTTTTCATCTGGGGGTCTGCCATGACCCAGCATTATGGCTTTTACCCAGAGGCTGGTGGAAGTCTGGATGTCAGTTGTCATTATCTGATAGCCATGTACAATACCCAGAGAGGCGCTGGATGGATCAGAGGTCAGGGATGGAGCTGCAGATCGGTTGATGAAAGAATTTGGTTATTGTGGAAGCAGGTTAAAGCAGGGATCAGCACAAGTTACGGTAGCTACATTTTGGCTGGGCATTGTGGTATTCTCCAGATTTCAGGAGGCAGAGAAGATCAGAGAGTTGGTCAGAAATATTTCCTGTAACATCGAACTGCTCTTGTTAGACTTGCTCCTTTGTTTTCAGAAAGGCAGAATGATAATTTGGAAAATGTTTACTCTTGTGATTTTGCTAGGCTGGTTTTTACAGCCAGAAGAAATGGGTAAGGGTTTGTCTTGTTCCATTTATTAGTGACGTCCCAAGTCCTCACTTCCCAGATGCGTGTTGGGTTGTCCAGCCACGCCAGCTCATGTGTTCAGTGGTCCTGCCAGATCAGCACTTCACTGAAGTTCTCCATAATATATTCACAAAAAGTCATAAAACACTCCATGAGAGGCCTCAAGGAATGATTAGTTTAAACTTCAATTAGTTCCTAAATGATGAGAAATCATTTGAAAAGGTATGCACGAGCTTTAACATCATCTGCCTGTCCAGTTGTCATGAAGCACAGTGTGGAGAGAAGGAAGATGTTGCAAAGGGAGGAAACCACAGCATTAGGACTGACTATTTTGGACTGCTGCCTGTGATGTGTTTTTGGTCTGCTTGAGTGGCTTCAGCCACTGGGATATTGCATTAAAGACAGCACAGGGAAAGAGTCAGCGCAAACAGGATGTTCAAGCATGTAAGCCATCACCGTTGAGTTAAAGTTGCAGTATATTAGCAGACAAGAATATTTTCATTTGTATGGCTAGTGAGATGCTGACAAGAAGCAGCCATACTTGTTCTGCTCTTGGTTGGGAAGGTTTGTGGATCAGGGTGTTGAGCTCTTTTTAAATGTGTAGCAAAACAGGAGCTAAAGCCAGTCCAAGCAGTTTTTACAATACCCTTTTGCTGTAAGGTGAGTGAGGTGGGGGGAGAAGAGGACTGACTTCCGAAGTCCTTTGGAGTTGGCCGTTTGCCTCTAGTAAACAGTTGCACAAGAGTGCCTCCCTTGGGAAATGCTCTATTGCTTTCTGTTTGCAGAGCAAATGAAAAACACTGTCCGCTTTTATTGAAGAGAACGAGATACTGTGTTGTGAACTGGCTTGGTTTTTTGTAAATTGTTTAGTTTTGCATCTCTGCAATCAGATGGTGGTTCGTTGTTGCTTTGTTTAGAAGCTCTCTGGTCCTACAGTCACTAAAGCTGTTTCATATAACCAAAAAATCCCAACCTTCTGAGCAACTGAGGATTTGCTTAGAACATGGGGATCCAAACATGCTCATTCTGGCTATGCAGAAATCTGTCAACTGAATGTGTAGGGATGAAACAAAAGAAGAATTCCCTGGTACCATTCACATCTGCCACGGACTCCCTTCGGATAGCTTGTCTGTACTTGCATCTTTGTGCTGGAAGTCTCCTGCATCTGTGTGGTTTTAGGTTCCACACATTTTCTGTCCAAATCCCTCTCAGACATCTGTGTTAGGTTTCTTATTTATGCCAGGGATGCCCAGCCCCCTGTGGGGTTTGGCTGGAGATAGGTAGGCTCTGCAGCACTGAAAATCAGGTCTGTAGTTCTCTAGTTTTGTTACTATTTAGAATAATCTTTGCTCACTTACTGAAAGCAGCTTTGCTCCCAAAAAAGAGCCATTTGAGTGCTCTCTAATCTGCTACTGCGGACTGAGTCCAGTTAATCCATAATTTCAACTAATCTTGTTGATTGCACTCGCATGATTTACTCAGCAGAGAAATGGATGGTGGCAGGAACCCTGTCACTCCTTTTGGTAGTATTAGCTTTGCTTGCCTCCAAATCTGCATGGGTGGAAGTTCAGATTGGACGTTAGGAAAAGGTTTTTCACCAGGGGGGTGGTCGGTCACAGGAACAGGCTCCCCAGGGAAGTGGTCACAGCACCAAGCCTGTCAGAGTTCAATAAGCATCTGGATGATGCTTTTAGTCATATGGTCTAGCTCTAGGTAGTCCTGCGAGGAGCAAGGAGTTGGACTCGATGATCCTTACGGGTCCCTTCCAACTTGAGATATTCTATGAATACCCATGTTGCGGTGGGTATTTACAGGGAAGCAAATCATGCTGCTTTTCCCTTCACAGACATACACTTATTCAGGGCATGTCCTCTGGTTTACAACACCAAATGCTGTGTTGAAAAGCACTGGGGAGGGTTTTAAAATCACTGCACTGGTCGTATTGCACAGCTGGTGTTGGACGTGGAAGAGTTTGCATCCAGAAGTGGTTTGTGGGTGTGCATTAGTGCAGGAGAACTTAGGAAAGGAGGCAGACAGGCTTCCTCAGGCTGGCCTGAATGCTCCTGTGTGTGATGGCTAGAAAATGTTTCTTTGATCCACAGGCTGATGGGTTTGCTGGCAGTGTTTTACTGAGGCTGAGAGAGGAAGCAAATACACACTCCTTGGTTTAGTCGTTTCACTGAGGCTGAGAAAGGAAGCAAATACACACTCCTTGGTTTAGTGATAGCCAAAACAATAGAAGCTAATGCCCAGATTGCAGGAGCAGCTAATGCTGGAATATAAACTGAACTCTGGTGGCTGGAGAGTGATTGGAGCGGAGCCATGTCTGATAAACAACAGAGAGCCAGGGAGAAGGGAAAAAACAGCTGGAAAAAACTGGAAGTCAGTGAGGAACTTAAGAGCAATTACAGTGCAGGCTTACGATGGAGGCAGTGAGAGGAGATGGGGCATCCCTGGGGGAGAGCCAGGGAGAAGGGAAAAAACAGCTGGAAAAAACTGAAAGTCAGTGAGGAACTTAAGAGCAGGCTTACGATGGAGGCAGTGAGAGGAGATGTGGCATCCCTGGGGAGAAGGCCGGGTGGAGGAGGATGTTTGGACGTGGGAGGGGGAGGTGATGCCTGTCCCTGGGGTGTCCAGGGAGCAAGACTGTGCATGCTGTAAACCAAGTGGAATCACAAGACCCCACATACTGGCAAACCACTTTGTGTTAAAAGGGGCAGTGCTATATGCAGATTGCAATGTAGCTTCCTATGCTGACATGAGTCGTCCTCCTGCTTATCACGAGATGTGAGAGCTAACGCCTAAATTTGCAATACTGTGTTTGTCTTGGAGCTGCAGCTCGGTGTGCCGGTAGTGTGCTGCTTGTGTAGATCATCTGCACAAAGGCAGAAGACATCGTTTTGGGGGAAGCATTTGGAAACACAAACCATGCAGGACTTCACAGGCCATATGGCTGCACAGTCTCTGTGGGACGACATGGAAGCACGTGTTTCTACTGGAAACCCCGTGTGTTTCACTGGGATAGCAGTTTTTTCATGCAGGTCTCTGACAGGGTACTAAACACCCCTGAAACACTTTGAGCATGGCATTGGGAATAAAGTCAGGACCAACCACAACCTGCTGTGTGATTCTTCCAGTTCGGTCCCTTGAAAGCCATACGCGTTTCCCGTGGAAGGACAGGTTGATGCTGCAGGATGGCTGACTTTTCTGGCAGCCTGTCCCAGAAATGGCAACTACCTCTTGTATGGTCTGAACATCCATTAAGCAGATAAGCTCTTTGGCTATTGCAGCAGGGCTGGTGAATTTGGTTTTACTTATTTTTTTGGCAGCTCTCAGATCAGGCAGTCTTTTACGAGTATCATTTGAACTTTATAGGTTGCAATGCTTTTCTTGAATTTCCATTCCTGAGGCTGCCTCGCAATGATACGCAAAACACCATTTACATTTTGGTATTTAAATCTTTTATGAACTGATGCAGAAATCTCCTGTGCCCTAAATATTTTATCTGAAATATTATTTTTTTTAATCTTGTAATTTTTCCTCTGTGGGGCTGGAGAGCTGAGCGCACCCTTGTGAGGGGAAAGCCCACGGCTGGGGGTAGCCTGGGGTCTCTGGGCAGAAGTGCAGAAGCAGAGTAGGAGAAGCTCCTGCCTTTCTCAACTTGGCAGATATCTTTGGTCTATAATGCTCTTTATTTTTGAAACCCGTGTCTGATTAAACTGCAGAACAGCAGGACCTCCTGCCACCACTGTCTCTCACCAGGATGAGGGGATGCAAGGTGTTCCCCAGCCCCAATGGGGTAATTGCCGGGCTCGCCGGAGCGTGGCTGCAGGTGGAGGGCAGGGTATGGCAAGGGACCAGGAGCCTCCCTGCATCTATCTTGGACCTTGGCAGGGAGTCAGGGAGAGGCAGCGCAGGGATGCAAACAGCTGCTAGGTGGATGCAGCAAGCTGCCAAGCTAGTAGCAATCTCTGAGCGACGAGGCTGGGCTTCTGGCAGGGAATTGCCAGAGACTTGTACTGCAGTTTCTCTGAGGTTGCTGGAAAAGGGCCCAAACCACTCTCCTTCCTGGAAGAACAGCAAACTAGAACCCATTTATTCAACACATCTCTAATGCGTGCTACCACAACGGTGCGAAAGCTTGCTTAGCTGGAATCCTGCGCCAGTGCCAAGCTCCCTGCGCTTGGCTCGCTCTCGTCTGTTTGAATCTGGGGGATGGCTTCTCACTAATGGATCGATGAATCAATAACCTCCTGCAAGCATTTATTTATATATCGCTACCTGTTACGCTGCTGTTAGCAAGGGATGACACCAGCAGCATTAATTCTTGTTGGGGTAGAAACAATGCCGTGTGCAGCCGCAGCACCACCACAGTTGCCATCATCTGTTTTTTCGTGACACGGCGTTTTTCTCCTGCCCTGCTGAGTCGTGGGAATGTTGGTGCAGGCACGCGGCAGGCTTCTGCGCACTGGGGGTTATTTTTCTTCTTTTGTGATACATCTCAAATCCAGACTGGATTAAATAATGGTCTATGTCTAAAGTGAACTGTTTAGAACAGGTTCTCAGAAGATTTTACTTCTGAAATAGAAATATTTGCATAACATTTTAGGAGCAGTTTTTAATGAACTAGACACTTCCCAGCGTGTATCTTGCTAAAATGTGCTAAAAACCAAATGTGGGCAGGAGGACTTATTGACTAACCCCTGTAAGTAAGCAGGGCCAAAATAATTTATTTCAAGTGGGATTTGGGAAACCATTTGTTGGGAACTGAGCAGCGATTTTCATTGTAATCTGATTTGTTGCCCTCTTACCAGAAAAGGAGTATGTCTGATACGTACCGCAGGGTTGTTCCATACGCTGAGGACCTCCAAATGATTTCTTAAAAGTAAGCAAATCTCAGAAATGCTCTGTGCTATAAGTTGAACTGGAGTATGACACATGTAGATGTGATGCCTTTTCTCCCTATACTATATAACTACATTTTTAAGAGTATTGCCTGTCTCTCTCTGTACACCTGAAATTTTGGGAATATGTGTGACTGAAAGTCCATCCACTCTGGCATCCTGCCTCCATGTATTTTAAGTGCGAGACGTTTTAGGAGTGGTTATTTGTAACTTCTGGACATAAGGGATATCTTTTCCCTCCAGTATGCTAAACTAGGGTCTGTAGCATGAGTGTGTTTCTGATAAACTTAAAAAAAATACAAAGTAATTAAAAAAATAATTCCTTAGAACTGTCGTTTTTAATCTAATTGCTACCAACACATCAGTCTGTACCTGGTTTCTCCAAGCAGTGAATTCCTTGGGTTCCCTGGAGTCCATGAGCTCCTTCTAAAGCCCCAGAAAATTCCAGTTCTCCCCCTTGTCTGCACTGACTCTTCCTGGGCTGACCATGAAAACTGCTGAAGCCCCATTTCCCGGCTTGTCTGTGTGCACCTCGCTGTCTCTCTCCATCCTTCCCTCTCTGACTGAATGTGCAACACTGGCTTCCATGGTTACTACTAAAATAGGCAAAGGAGGTATTTTTGGTCGGAATCTGCCAGTTCAGCAAGATCAAAATGCTTTTGGGAAATGTTCTGATTACAGTAAAATTCAAGCAGGATGTGGTCTAGCAAAATGAAATTAAAACCCTCTCCAGCTTCCTCCAGCTCACCTGCATCTTCTCAGAGCACCATCCTCCTGGGCTGCCCCGTGTCCCACTCCGCCACCAGGGAAACCTGCCTACAAGCCAGCCCCGTGGCAGGGCGTTTGTGGGGAAATGTTCGTTTTTCTTCTTCTTTTTTTTGAAGTGTTGACATATCAAAAATCATCTTTGCCCTGTGTCAGCCAGGATGCCGTCTCTTCAGCCAGCCTCCTCCAGAGCACACATTTCTGTTGTCAGACATCTTTGCAGGTATTATTTGTTTTAGATGTACATTAAAACTATTCAACCATGTGATGGCCTTTGCTCAGTAATGTCGCCGGTGCTGTCACTTGTCCCTCCTGCTCCATCCTGTTTGTTTCCCTTGTGGCATGTCCCAGTTAGGCTGCAGACCTTCTGACAAAACGGCCCGTCCTTTTTTCATGTACTGTGAGGCACCTGCTATACTTCCTCAGCCTGAATAACTCTTTCTGTCTGCCTCTGTAAGGGGACCTCCTGCAGTTTGGATCGCTTTTTGCTTCCCTTACAAATGGCGTTGCCCTGATCCTCTGTTAAACTTTCCTCGGAGGTGTTAGGACAGCATGAGCTGTGGTTTGTGTGCAGTTTTATGGCACTAACCCATATGGCCCTGTGCTCACACCCGTATGGTTTTCTATAGCTCCTGAGCCTTTACAAACCCGCGTGACTCCATCACTCAAGGAGACCGGCAGACCGAGGGGTGCATGGACCTTATCAGAATCCCCAACACCAGCTCCACTGTCTGCAAGGGGCTTCCCTACCTTAGGGTGAGCTCCTGGGCTCCAACGCTCTCCTGAGCACAATGGGTTTGCTGCCACGGACCTCTTGGTTTAATGGAGGGGAAAAGGCAGCAGCTTGTCTGTGATTGCCGTGCTTGCCTATGTCCTCTGGCCAAGCTTTTCTGCAGCAGTGGAAGAGTATTTCTTCTGTCGGTGCATTTATTCCTCTTTGGAAATTGCAGTGTGTAGCAATCAGAGACACTAAAACCATCATTTTCAGTAAGACTTTACAAAGCTGTCATTTTAGCCCAATGGAAGGCAAATGTGGGGAAGGAGATGGCCTCCCAGCACATCCAGACAGCTTGTTTGAACTTCAGATGTAGTATTCCAGGGCAATGCAGCTTTAAAACAGACACACACATACTTTTGCACCCTTTTAATCAGTTTTCAAAGTGTGCCTGCACTGAAATAACCACAGGATGAACACATGCTCTGCAGCCACTATCCCATTTCAAGATTTGTTATTGCCCACACATGTGTTACGCTCCTGGTGGGCCAGACTGGAGGGTTGCGAGGAGCAGTGACAAGCCTGTGCTTTGGATGACCTTGCTTTCATCAGCTTGCCCTAAACACAAAAGGGTGCAAGCAGCTTTGGTTTTTGAGTTACATGTAATCAAGACATGACAGGATGCTCTACTGAAATACCCATGTGTTTTTAGAGAGTTTGACCTGTGTCTTTGAGGTGTGATGCATGCTTCTGGTGGCCCTCCATTGGAGACCTCCTCCTCCTGGTGTCACTGCTCAGAGTCGCTGCCTAAAAGAGTGTTTGCTGCCAGTGGTGGTAAAACTGGGACCAGACCAACTGGTCTCAAGACTCATCTGATCCAAATCTAATGTACTACCATTTCTGAAATCCAGTGACCTGTGTGTCAGCACTTCTCTGTAGGCAGCTGCCCATTTGGGTTTTAGAAGCAGAAGCACATTTAGGAGAAGCTGCAGAAATTTCTTGCGTCCTAATGGAATAATTTCTGATCTGCCAAGAAGGTGCTGCCTGACTTCTCCTACCACAACCTCTAACAGCAGGATCGGACATGCTCTTCTGTAATCAGAGTTTACAGTTTGTGGGTTGCGCTCTGGTAATTGACTGACTAGAGCCGTTATCTCCCTGCAAGCGCAAGGGAAAACCCCTTTCCCTAAAACTTGGCTAAAGGAAGTTTTATTTGGCATGCGTTAGCCCCCACTTGCAAAGCCGAAGGCTGTATGCGCAGTCGGTTAGCACAGATCCCTTGAAGTATCATCAACAGATATGTTAGGGTTAATGGAGTTGTCTGAACGCTGTGATAGAAACATCTGTAGGCGAACTTCATTAGATCCACATCTGCAAATTTGAAACCCTTCTACCCTGTTTGGGGTTTGTTATCTTCAGTGATCGCCACGAAAGGTGGAACAGCTGTGAGGGCTATTATTCAAGCTGGTATTTAATGATTGCAAAAAAAGGTAGGGTGTTTAGAAAGATGATATAAAGAACAGATGTGCAGGAGGATCATTAAATTCATGCTCCTCTGAGCTCTTGGGAGCAGGCATGCGTTGAAAGGAAGGGCATGGGTGAGCCTCAGGCCCGCTGAGGTCGGTGTTCACAGGAATATCTTCTAGACTTGTCACTGCAGTGCCCATCGGAGGAGGGACTGGGGTGAGCAGGAGAGTGGAGGAGGAGAACAGCTTTCTCCTACAGAGGGAAGTCATCTCCAGAAGTGTCCTCAGGACCTCCATGACGTATTTCAGTGGTTTGCAAGAGAAGTAACGTCCTTATTGAGGACAGCAATAACAGCTTCAGTTGCTGGCAAGGCACTCGGCCAGGCTGGTCCTCAGTCTGGAGGAGGCTGATGTTGGAGGACTCTGCCGTCAGCAGAGACGTCAGAGCAGAGCACGTGAGGCATGTCCATGAGGGATGTCCGTGCCCGGTGCGTCGGTGCCTTGGGTCTGGCAGAGACGCAGCTCATCATGCCCGCAGTTACCCTGGCTTTGGTGAGCAGCCAGGCTTGAGATGGATGACAAATCTTGTCCAGCCTCGAGCTTGAGAAAGGCAAGAAGCAGCCGAGTGCTAATGGAGCATCTCCTCATGCCCCTGTCCTGGGGAGGGACAGCTCTCCTGCGGTCACAGGGCTGCTCTTTCCCCAAAGCCCTGCCCGTCCTGTCTGAACTGTTCTCCTGTCTCAGACCTGCAGAACATCAGTACAGAGAGGCACAGCCTGGAGAGGTGGTTTTTTCCTCCCCTGGCTCTGGTGAGGAGTGCAGGGATTATTTGGCGGTTAAAAAAGCTTTCCTTGCTTTCAGCTCCATGTAGGAAAACTGTCACTTTATCAACCGCTTGGCATGTGTGCTTCGGCAAGGCAGAGGAGACATGCGGAGTCTCCATAATTAACATCAACGACTTTCTCAGAGGAGGGGATAAAACCTGAGTCCTGGAAACTTAGATTCCCTTCTGGTGCTGAGGGGAGGGGAATGAGAGAGGTATTATTAGAGAGCATTTCTTTTATTTCACAGATGTCAAATAGCACTATACCACTATATCAATCTGTCAATTACACTAACAGGAAACAGCATATAGAAAAGTTAAGAGATGTGAATCGTACCGGGAAACAACTGCCCCCCTTCTGCGGGATGCCGGGTTTGGGGCCGGGGGCCGGGCATGGCTGCAGCAGCCGGTGTGGAGCACAAGGAGCAGCCACACATATGCCAGGCACATGTGGATGGAAAGGGGAAGGAATAGTTGTGGACGGTCACAGAAAGAACTTGTTGCAGCTGGACAGGTTCTCTCCCAGCCTGTTGTTGTTGTGCTTGAAACTGTATTAAAAAAGCCCTTTAAAGCAGACACTATACGTGTCTGGGGTTTTTTACAGTGTATATATACCATGCTATAGGTTTCAGTGGTGTTAATCAGCATTTTCAGAACTGAGGTGGATTAAAGTCTGGAGGGGGAAAAACAAACCTCTAATGGATGATTAAAGGTTGAAAAGCAAGCTTGGCTTTGCAGTAGCGTGCATTGGTCCCAAGTCAGACCCAGCACTGTAGGGAGAGGCTGGTGGTGCTTTCCTCTCGGGCACCGTATTGCTGCCTTAAACAGGTCCTGGTGATCCCCAGCCACCGCAGCCAGCCCAGTTGGTACGGTTCTATTAACATAGCTGCATGGAGCCCAAGGTTAAGTGATGGGAATTTCAAAACAAAACAGAACAATAAATTAATAAAATGAACGTGTCACCAGCTGATCCTCTTCTGACCACCATCTGTCCCCGATCATGTGATGTCTCCCAGCTGGCCACCCAAGAGACAAACCAGGCAAGATCATCATCACAACATATGCTGCTATTTACACATTTTTAAAGGTAATAGTTGCTAGGCTGTCATATTAGTAGTTAAAAGTAGTTATTTGGAAGCTAGGGGATTTG
>NW_010123350.1:0-26682 GCF_000699245.1 Pterocles gutturalis
ACCACTTGTGACTGGCCACCAGCTGGATTCACCACATCTCTGTGGGTTCGGCCATCCAGCCAGTTTTTTTACCCAGCAAAGCGCACGCTCGCCCAAGACATGAGCAGCCAGTTTCTACAGGAGAATGCTGTAGGAAACAGTGTCAAAGGCTTTACTAAAGTCTAAGTAGACAACATCCACAGCCTCTCCCTCATCCACTAAATGGGTGACCTTGTCATAGAAGGAGATCACATCAGTCAAGCAGAACCTGCCTTTCATAGACCCATGCTGACTGGGCCTGATCACTTCAATGTGATGGTGCTCAGGATGATCTGCTCCATAACTTTCCCTGGCACTGAGGTCAGACTGACAGGCCCGTAGTTCCCCAGATCCTCCTTCTGCCCCTTCTTGTAGATGTGGGTCACATTTGCTAACCTGCAGTCAACTGGGAGCTTCCCTGTCAGCCAGAACTGCTGATAAATGAGGGAAAGTGGTTTTGCAAGCACTTCCACCAGCTGCCTCAGTACCCTTGGGTGGATCCCATCTGGCCCCATAGACTTGTGTGTGTCTAAGTGGTGTAGCAGGTTGCCAGCTATTTCCCCTGGGATTATGGGGGCTTCATTCTGCTCCCCATCCCTGTCTCCCAGTTCTGGGAGCTGGGTACCAGAGAACAACTGGTTTTACTATGGAAGACTGAGGCAAAGAAGTATCAAGTACCTCTACCTCAGACTTGTCCTCATCCTTTGTCACTCTGCTTTCCCCCCACATCCCATAAAGGATGGAGATCCTCCTTAGCCCTCCTTTTGTTACTCATGTATTTATAGAAACATTTTTTTATTATCTTTTATGGCAGTAGCCAGATTAAGTTCTAGTTGGGCTTTACCCCTTCTCATCTTATTCCTGCATAACCTCATTACCTCCTTGTAGTTCTCCTGAGTGGCCTGCCCCTTCTTCCAAAGATCACAAACTCTCTTTTTTTCCCCTGCGTTCCAGCCAAAGCACTCTGTTCAGCCAGGCCGGTCTTATTCCCTGTCAGCTTGTCTTTTGGCACATGGGGACAGCCTGCTTCTGCACCTTTAAGATGTCCTTCTTGAAGAATGTCCAGCCTTCCTGGACTCCTTTGTCCTTCAGGACTGCCTCCAAAGGGACTCTGTCAACCAGGCCCCAAAGCAGTCTACCCTGTGCAATTCCTTACTTCTCTGAGGATAAAAAAACCCACTGTAATTTCATGACTGCTATGCCCAAGATGGCCTCCAACCATCACATCACCCACAAGTCCTTCTCTGTTGGTAAACAACAGGTCCAGCGGGGTGGCTTCCCTAGTTGGCTCACCAACTGTGTCAGGAAGTTATCTTCCACACACTCCAGGAACCTCCTAGACTGTCTCCTCTCTTCTAACTTATGATCAGTTAGCTATTACGAGATAAGGAGGAGGCATCTTCCCATGACCTTCCTAAAGGGAACCAAAGCAAGCCAGTATGTCCACAAACTGAAATACCATACTTAATCAAATATGTTTTTAGGATGTAGCCTATTGTCCTGGTTTCGGCTGGGATGGAGTTAACTTTCTCCATAGTAGCTAGTAAGAGTCTGTGTTTTGGATTTGTGCTAAGAAGGCTTATAACATAGCGATGTTTATAGCTGCTGCCAGGACAGTCAAGGGCTTTTCAGCTTCTCTGCTGTGCCAGTGTCTGCAGGGGCAGGAGAAGCTGGGAGGGAGCACAGCCCTAATTACTAGCATAGGATTTGACCTCAGGTTTAGGATTGAGACACAAATTGGGCAATGACATATTCCATATCATCCACATCACGTGCAGTATATCCATGAGGATCGGTCCGGAAGTACTCTCTCTCACTCTGGGTCACCCCTCTCTTGGCCAGCTCTCTGTCTCTTATCTCTTTGCCAGGATTGCGGTTTTGAGACTCTCCCTGCTCCGGGATCAGTAGCTGGGAACAGGCTGAGCCTTGGTCATCCAGTGGTGAGCAGTTTCACTGTGTATCACTCATTTGTATATTTGTATATATTACTATTATTATCATTATTATCATTATTATTTCCAATATTATTGCAGTTTAGTTATTAAATTGTTCTTATCTCAACCTGCAAGTCTCTTTTCCCTTTACCCCTTTAATTCTCTCCCCCATCCCTGGGAGCAGGAGTGAGCGGTTGTGGTGTTTTCCTGCTAACCATGCTCAAAACCACAACACCTACATATGAAGTGTTTTCTAATGTACGGCATCTCCAGGGACACTTGCATAATTCTCCCTCAAGTCAGAATGAATTCATAAGCTCTCTCTGAACAATCCTGTTCCTCAAAAAAAGCCATAGAAGTCAGCATGGGACTCTAGAAAGATCCCAACTGACCTATCTCCTTAGGCATATTTGGGAAACAAAGCTTATAGTTTTCAAGAAAACGGATTCATTTAGTTTTCTGAAAGTGCTAGTCTTTGTTTGCTATACCCTAACTGGTGGGATTCTGGATTTCAGGGAGGGGGATGTTTAAGTCAAGAAAGAAATCTAAAAAACCAGACTTTGCAAAGACTACTGACAAAGAAATCATGTCTTAAACAAGGATATGAGACCACATTTCCCAGCATTTTTCACTATTTCTCTGGCTAAAAGACAGACCTGTGTTTTACAAGGGAAGTTTTTTTCCTCAGATTCTTCGTTTCTCCACAGTTTGATGTAGATCCCACTGACGTAAAGCTTACCTGTCCACAACTTAGTAATTTAAGTTGCAGACATAACAAAAAGCTATTTTTCAAAACTAGTCTTTGTTTAAAACTCCTGATACTAATGTATTTCCTGTCAATCATTCCTTACCTTATGGCTTTTTAATGAGAGTCACTTCTGGCAAACTGGTGTGCTCTAAGTTTCTTTATTCTTTTGTTACTGATTTAATCAAAACCCAATTGATCATAAAGAAGCACCACATAAGAGTAAAACATACATGAATCAAACCAACAATTCCAACATTACGAAAAAACAATCACCCAAGACAGAAGAAAACCCATCAGAATAGCAGTTAACAAGCATGGAACTTGCAGACGGGCCTGACTTTCCCATCAGCTAAAAATGTATCGTGTCAGCAATCAACTCAAAGATAGCAAAATTATTTAATTACAAGAATTAGTGCTGAAATCTGTACATTCTGTATGTCGAAGGGGACATTAGAAATTGAACATTCTTTACCTTGTTAAATCAATAATACCTATGAAAGATTTTCCAGTTAAAACCAGGGATATAAAGAGGCTTACAAAGAATGCTACACTTGGAAGAAAACTAAGCCTTCCCTATGCATTCTTGCTTATGTTCACTGCAACAACAGATTACATCCATACAGTAGTACAATACTTTGAAAGCTTTAGCCCTATCTAGTAGCAAGCTAATTTCTAATATAGGTACATACTCACATACACACAAATATATTTGTGCATACCTTGTAAGTGTTTAGGCTCCACTTTCTCACCAACTCCAATTTCTCCATTGCTGGATTCTTTACTTCATCTGCTAACACAACAGGTCCACTCTTCTGCTGAGCTCTGCCCCCTATGTGAGACACAAAGCAAATCTTCAAGGCCTTGTTTTTTTTTTTTTTAAGGGATTAATAGCACGTATGGAAAATTTGTGCAACTGCACATGCAAAAGCAGAGCAAGGTGACAGCATGAGCTTAAGACAAATATGCAGATTTTCAAAATCAATTCCAGAAAGAAAGAAAGCACTATTTAAAAACTGATATAATGCATGTACATATCTCAGAATTTCATGTAGTAAGAGGCAGAATAAAGCTTACTTGATGCATGGAGTTTTACAAACCAACCTTAAAATAGCTTTTGAGGCATATTTATTACTTAATCTACATTTTAAAATTCCAACAGTTGAACACCCTCTTGGATTTAGCCAATCTAAAAGTCTGTTTGCAACCTGTAGACCATTAAATACAAATTATTTGCATATAAAAACTGTTGTCACAGAGTACAACTAATAAAAAAACCCTGTTTTGAAATTTAATCTTTTCCAATGAACATCATCTTTTCTAGAAGACATGTTCAGCCAATATCTAACTTATTTATTTCAGCTTTATTAACTCATTGTATTAGGAATAATTAATTCCACATACCACCAGTATAAAAACAGCAACAAAGAAAAGATTTAACGCAACAAATCAAAATATCTAGGGCCAATCACCACACATTAACTGCCAATACTTGGCATTTTCAAGCTAGCTTGGGATATCACGTGGATTCTAAGTTTTAACTTTGCAAAAATATTTTGTAGTGTCCTAAATAGTAAGAATGGCAAAGCAGTACCACTTTTTAAGCAATGCTTTTATTTATTTATGTACAATTTTGACTACTCCTGTCTCTAATTCCTACTGCTACTCACAGTCACCTTAGCCTTGACAGGTTACTTATGTAAATAAGAGTTTGGAAAAAAGTCTATACAGATGCCTCAAGATACTCCTTTAGCATCAGGCTCTACTATGTTTTTTATGTCTTCAAAATGCTGTGCAAACATTAAGTAATTAATCCTCTCAACACCCTTATGAGGTAACTGAATAGGTTTTCTCCTTTTATACAGGAGGAAACAGACAAAGATGTTAAGTAACTTGCCCACGGGCACAAAATGAGTCAAGTGGCAAAACCTAGTCTGGGTGTTGGGAATTCCTAATGGCCACCTCATACTCTATTCTACTGGAATACGTGATCATTTTGGCAAAGAAACGTCAGAAGTTTCAGCTTTAACCTAAATAAAATATTTTGGTTACTCCCATTTTAGCTACTGTTCGTTATTATTAACATTTGGTAAATATTTTTTAAGAACTTATAGAGCAAAAAGCAGCATACAGAAAGGAAAGCAGAGGTTACTTTGTGAGCTGTTAAAAGCCAGAAATGAGAGCCACCAAAAAAACCCGGAAGTTATATTTCCAACTAACAGTAAATCAAATTATTATAGATATGGAGGAGTTAGTACAGTGTCAGCAGAGACACGGGCGTTATCCATTCAGTGCTATGATACCTGTGGGAATAATTAAATCACAACCTTGTCCAGCCAGTCTGCTAGCTGCTGCAGTGCTAGGAGATATAACAGATGATTTGGGTGATGCTGAGGAACCTGGAAAGGGGACATATTTATAACCATGAAAATCCATCATCTTCCCTTAGAAGGCAATGTGCGCTTTTACACAGATAGGTTTGTTTTTTTCAAAACAAAGAAACATTTGCTTCGGCAACACACTAAATAGAAGCAGTCATAGAAAAGTTGCTGGAATTTCTGATGGAAATAGTTTTTAAGAGGTACAGCTGTTCATGTGAACTATTCCAAGTTTTCACGATTTAATCTTTTTCTCTAGGTCATGATGCCAAATTTGTTTTGTTTTGAGTTTTTTTTGTAAGAGTAATCAAAATACAACTGACAGCTTTATCAGTAAAGTATATACCATCAACAGAAAATTTCACGAAAGATTGTTAATACAGAGCTTTCACAGCAGAAACCTCCTTTTTCAGGTCTAGGTAGACTTCACTCTGCACTATCACCGAATGGTACTCGCAGCATTAAAGGGTGAAGTAAGCTCTGAAATCTGTGCCAATTTCAGACATATTTGATTAACATCTGCTCCTAAGTCTGTGTAAACATGCAGCAATAAGCTATCCTGAAGATCATACAAGACATTAGCTGTTAAGGTGTGTAACCTCCTTCCCAAAAGAAAGATTTTACAGCACTTGTTTGTTCTCTTAAAAAAAAAAACAAAACAAAAAAAACAAGCCCAACTTTAAATGACCTTCACCATGTGTGTTCTCTAAGCTGTTTTAGGATTATGCTTTTCAGAGCTCTGCAACTCTTTCATATCACATAAATGTGAAGTGGCATTCTTACAAAATTTTCAGGGTTTAAAAACAAATAAAATAGCTTTTTCTCTGTAATGATGAGTAATCATCATATCGCGGGGAGGTTTTATTGCTTTTGCTGAGAAATTCTGACATACTTCAGGGCTAACTGTGCTGGAGGAAAAGAAAAATCAAACCTAAACTTTAGCAGTTTCAACAAAATTTAGTTACCAGTAACACCAGAAGTATCACTCAAAGTAACTGAATCAAGAATCAGCTTTTACCTTTTAAACATACTATAGAGCACTACTAACATGGAGTACAATTAATCCAATGATTTGGACCCAACTGCACAGAAACGATGAAATTGAAAACCAGCTCACTTGCTGTGTCCTTCCGTAGTGATACATTGCGTAAGAGCTGCAACTGGATTCATCCAGGCATAAGAGTTTGACTGCAAGATCCTGAATCACTCCAGCAAGCGAGCTAAGACAAGCAGTTTAAAAAATTCTTATCATTTGACAGAGTATTAACGCAGCCTTATGCATGCTTCATCATTCAACATTCCCCAAATCCTAAAAGCTCTTCCCCTTCGGTATTGTCTACTCTGAGTGTCCTCATTGAGACTCCATTTCTGAATGCAAACAGAAAACAGAATGATTGCCCTGTTTCTGAAAATTCTACTTCTGTCCATAGTTGCATGAGAAGCCTTAGTTTCTACCACTGCTCACTCTCTCTGATTTGGTTAGAGCATTAGGGAAAATCAGAAGAAAATATTCTTGGAGGAAAACGGTGATATCTAAAGTGTCAAAAATTACATGTCCAAAGCTCGTCATTTGTGTACGTAACTTCCTTCACAACATTTGGATTTCAAACATACCAGTGTAGCTTGAAACACATCTTGGACACTTTTTCCCTTACAGGCTAATGCACTTAACAGCTGCAACAGTTATTCTGCTAATAGAATACCAAAAGGCAAGAATGGTGAGCAGTTTGCCATCTGCCCAGTTTTCAACTAGATATTTTGCTGATTTCAAAGACTTAAAGAAACCACAGCATTCACTTTGTAATATATGTAAAGTACAGCATGCAAATCACTGTTTTCACAAGCACAGCACTTTACCAAACAGGAAATAAAGCAAAATGTAAATTCAGTCTATGACTACAAAGAGACTTATTTTCACAGCTGCTCATTTGAGATCATTTCAAACCTTTCAAATTCAGAAATTGTCAAAGCTACATAATTCATTAAAATGTCACTTTCGCATACTATATCATGGCACTCTAGTTAGATGGGAAACACTGACATTACCGGCTTGTTTATCACTTCGTATTTCTCACTGTTTAATACTAGCTTAGATTCTCTAAAATGTACATTAATACTTGAATATTGAACTAAATATTAATTAACTAAAATCCTTCTGCTATAAACAACCTCAACTCTGTGCTGAGAAAATATGAGGACACTTTTCATGAGGTGGTACCTGGAAAATGAGACCCAAAGCATTATCACTGCTAAAAACAATACACTAAAATAATATATGCACTATAACAAAAAAAAAAAAAGAGAGACAAGTCTCAGGGGCAACAAAGAAGAATTCCACTCATTAATCTGCTCCAGGTAAGTGAACTGTGTATCAAGAAATAACTAACTCTCCAGTTACGTTTCAAATCAGAACAACACCTGCAACGTTTAAAGAAAATTTCAATGCAAGGTATTAGTAAAATTCTTCAGTCTGACACTGTTTCAAGGTGCTCAAGGACTTCCCTTCCTGTAAATGCAGACCAATTCAACACTAAGTAGTTTCCACTAGTCCCTTGACGGATACTACAAGTGTAGCACATATTCTCTATTTTAACAATGCAGCTACCAGAGAAGATAAACAGGTTGTCACTAATGCACAACTCAACGTGTACATTTACACCAAAATGCTCAAAGCAGCTACAGAACATTGTACTCCTGACCATATGAAAATATGCCTAAAGTTTTTAAATTGAGAAATAAAGACAAAAAAAAAAGTAGTTACCTTTACCTGGAAATGGTCCTGCCTCAACGACTCCCTCTTTGGTGCTGTCAAAGCCATGAGATGTTATTTTGGTTTCAGAAAGTCCAAGTCCGACTGGTAACGAACGTTTCAAGTCCTTGAAAATATTTGAATAAAAGTGGAAAGTTAACATTTAAAAAATATAAAAGCCACTCAGTAGTATTAAAATGCAATTTCAGCAGCTCTTGTGCAATTCTGCCTTTAGCCTGGAATGTCTTCGCTGGTGTCACAGCATTCTATTGCGATACACAAATAAAACATGAACGAATGAGAAACACTGTGACATATAGCCTGTGTATTTATTCTAGATTTTTTTTTTTATATTGATGAACAACTAGAATGCCATCTCTTAGAGCCACAGCTACTGAAAATGCAGCCTGCAACTTCATGTTATGTGGTTTGAAGCTGGTCCAAACAACTATGTCAGTTAAAAACTGGCAGGGTACAGAATGATCTAAGACTAAGAGCAGATGACATCCTACAAACCAAAAATGTGGAAGGAACTATGAAAATGTCAAAGACTTAAAAAAAAATACATTCTAAGCAAGAAATAGCTCTAAAAATTACAGCATCCTTAATTTCTACAAATAGCACATGAAATCTCTTTAGTATTTGGCATGGGAGAAACCTCCAGAAAGGCATCACTTCAACAGCTTCCTTCTGAGTACCTGCTCTACATCGCAAGTGCTCAGAGCACAAAGCTGCCATTTACTTCTCTCTGCTTTTGAAACACATTGATTTAAAATTGCCTGAGATCACCTTGTTTAACTCTTGAGAGCTAGATAAACTACTACAACCAACTTTCAGGCAACTGAAGTCTTCACAGAAACCCAGTGCAGGCCTACTACTGAACTATGAATTCACACACCATAATTCACATACCATCCTACTGCCCATTTTTGCTATCTTTACCCACTGCTACAAATAGCTCCCAAAGGTTTCCCAGACTTTATTTCCAGACACACGACTGATGTTTAAGCCTCTGGTGTTATGGAATGTACTTAATGCTTTAAGAAAAGATGAGTGAAAAGCTACTCTGGAAGTGAAAGTAAAAAAGGTAAAATACACTTACAAAAAAATAAACACCACAAAATTGGAAAACTGGCAGTTTCTGGAGTCAGGTACTCTTTTGCATCCCCTCTGCTTCCATACAGAGGCAAAAAAAGATTAAACAGCGTAGAGGAATAATAGTGAAATTCGCAGAGGAAAACTATACATAGCTTTAAGATGTCAGTGCCTGGACATGTACAGTAACTATTTATGAGACATGCAATGCTTCATTACAAAGAAAACACAACCTTTAAAATCCAATCGACGTTTGACATAGAACCGTAGTCACTCGATCCACCGACCAGAAGCTAGCTAGTGCATAAGAATGATACTGCCTAGAGGCTGACTGTCAAGAAGTGGCCTTGGATCATGTCCCCACAGATTTAGTTAGCTGTCTTTAGTAAAGACAAGGTCCTGAGAGGAGGGACAAAGGAAGAGCTACAAACATGAATCCCAGCAGAACAGAAACTTTGTTGACATCGAAAACCCAGGATGTTATTGCAATCGGAGTAACCAATTCCTACAGCCATACTTTCACTCACATGAACTGGCTATTTAATAATAGATTATGCTGTATTTGTGTATCTGTGTATCTGAAGCATTATATGAAAAAAACAGGAAAAACAAACAGCATGAACAACAAATAGTAGTCACATGCAGACCTGATCGCGCAAATTAAGCGTATCACACCATTGGATACATACTGCTTTCAGTCTTCACAACTGACCTAACACCGGTGCTGCCATTTAGGTACTCACAGTTGGTGGTAGGCTGGAAAGCCTTTGTTTCAACTCACTTTAGCTAATAGACAAGAGTCCATTTAGCTCAAAATGTAGCAAGTCACTAGGAGCTGAAAAAGCAGAGAGATTTGAAAAAGGATAACCAGACTGCAGAGGAGACGCTGCACTGATTTAACAAAAAAAGACATGGCATCAATTTTTTTTTTTCCTGAAGGCACCTTGGCACGTTGTATAGTTTTCAGAAATATCTAAAGCTGTAGCCAAAGAAATATAGAGAGGTAACCTGCTTAAGCATGTTTGCCATAGGAGTCTACGCAATCATCTGTATTTAAGGTTAAAATGCAGAACATCTGCTTTGTAAAAACAAAAGTTCAGATATGAACTTAAGCAACTGTACTACTTCAGCACATTCAAGTTAATTCTAATTTGAAGCTAAACAAAGGCTGAACAAACTGCGGAGTTAAATAAATCAGAATGTTACAACACATCCTTCTCCTAAATAAAAACCTGATATTTGGATCATATTAAGATCTACAATTGTGTATATATACACATCAGGGTTTTTTACATAAATATATATACACATATGTAAGTATACATACACAAACATTTGCTCAAAGAGAGCTATACTTTTTTCCACTGGGAAAAAGGCGAAGTTCAGTGTAAAGTACTGCATTCAAACATGGTTTTAAACACCTATATTAATGAGTTGAAATATACTCTGCTGAAGAAAGATATGCTTGCATATGAATTTAAAAGAAAAATCTACCATTTGTTGATTCATTCACGGCCAGAATTGTCATAAAATAATAAATCTGTCACCTCAATACACTATCTTTTTGTTGTTTATAAAGACCCAAGTAACTGTTCAGTGGAGACATGCTTCTGCATGTAAACTTTGATTTTTAACCTATCGTTCTTGCAACTGATTGTACTTGCCTTTTTTTTCCCCCATTACTATAGATAAACAAAAAAGCTACCCAAAAATCTGTAATCATTCTGGCAAAGCAATTTACCCTTTGAATAACTTACAAAGAGGGATAATTTAGAAACAGCCTTAGAGTAAGAGAAGATGTACACAAAACTTCACATTTAAGAGAAGGTATCACAGTACTTAGGGATATTTCAGAGTGGTAGGAGGGCAACGTAAATAGCTTTCTTTTTTGTTCCCATCAAACATAGGTTTGCTGTTACAACACGGGAAGTGAGGACAGCTTCCCCTACTACAATAAGGTGATCATATTTTGACTACATATCACTCTTCTAACTAAGAGGAAGGCTTTGATGATCAGAAGATCTGGTTTCAAACTCATAAGTGATTTTCCCCTTTCTTCATAAAAGGGAAAGTCTTGAATTCATCAAAATTTGTTGATACATTTCAAAACCACAAATCTATTAAAGGATCAGCATCACAAAGAAAAAAAAAAGATGCTTCATTTATAATTTTCAATTGTATGAGGCTGAAAACCATTGCTGTTTATGCAATTACCATCTAGCAGAAGTATTTTAATATTGTAACTTCACTGAGACTAAAGGTATAAAAAAACCCTACAACTCAGAAGATTCCCAAGAAGTGAAAAGGCTGGATTACCTATCAAACTCTCAGACATTTAGCATGCTAAAGGCTCAAAGAAGCAAAAGCATGAAATACAGGTACACAGAACAGCTGCACTAGCTTCATTTGGTCTAGTGAAGACAGTACATGCCAATATTGTATAGAGCATTTAAACCACTTTAAGCCTATGTTGAAATCCCGTTTTAACTAGTTCAAATCACCAAGTTAAACTGAACATATTTTAGTAAGGTTAGCATTTTTTACACAACCCTAACAGGGATAGTCATCACTTTATTACACAGATGATCCAGATGAACCAGTATGAATTTTTGACATATCAATTCTGTCAAGACAGTAGACACAGCAAAGAAGTCGCTCAGAATGCATGTTCATGGCTCAGTAACAAGACTATTTCCAAAAAGATACTTCCCATCCATGCTTACCATAATAATCTAAAACAAAGAGGGGAAAGATAATCAGAAATGTATTGTTTCTCCACCAGCAGAAACTAGCTCATAAGAAAACAGCTTAGCAGAAACTTAGTAGAAACTTGCTTACTAGAAGCTTAGTGGAAACTAACTTATCAGAAAATACCTTGACAGAAATTTAGTAGAAGCTAGCTTAGTAGAAGCTTAGCAGAAACCAGCTTACTAGAAACTTCCTTATTAGAAACAGTAGAAACTTGCTTGGTAGAAACTAATTTTGTAGAAGTTTAGTAGACGCTAGCTTAGTAGACACAAGCCTAGTAGAAACCAGCTTAGGAGAAGCTTGCTTAGCAGAAGCTAGCTTAGAAGCTAAACTAATAGCTTAGTAAAAGTTAACTTAATAGAAATGTCCTTAGTAGAAGCTAACTTACTTAGTAGAAAGTTAGTAGAAACTTAGCAGAAACTGCCTTAGCAGGAGCTTAGTAGAAACTAGCTTAGCAGAAGCTTTGAAGAAGCATGCATAGCAGAAGCATGCATGGCAGAAACTTAGTAAAAGACAGCTTAGCAGCAGTGTGCTTAGCAGTAACTACCTCAGCAGATAGAAGTGGAGAAGCTTAGTGGAAGCCCACTTAGGGGAAGCATAGAAGCTTAGCAGATGCATGCTTAACAGAAATTTGCTTAGTAGAAATTTTACAGAAACTCTCAGTAGAAGCACAGAAGCTTAGTAGAAGCTAGCTTAGCAGAAGCTTAGTAGATGCATACTTAGTAGAAACTAGCTCATAGAAACTTAGTAAAAGCTCGCTTGATAGAAGTGCAGAAGCTTAGTAGAAGCTAACTCAGCAGAAGCTTAGTAGATGTGTGCTTAGTAGAAACTTAGCAGAAACCACCTCAGTAAAAACTTAGTAAAAGGTCACTTAGTAGAAGTGTAAAAGCTTAGTAGACGCATGCTCTGTAGGAACGTGCTCAGTAGAAACTCACTCAGTAAAAGTTTAGTGGAAGCTCAGTTGGTAAAAGCTTGCTTACTAGAAACGTAGAACCTTAGTAGACGCTCCCTTAGCAGAACCTCCTTTAGAAGAACCTAGCTTAGCAGAAGCTTAGTAGAAACTAGCTTAGAAGAAACTACCTCAGTGGAAGCTTCTTAGAAGCTCCCTCTGTAGAAGCCAGCCTAACAGAACCTCAGTAGACGCTACCTCAGCAGACAGTTGGTGGAAACGTAGAAGCTTAGTACTGTCATGCTTAGCAGACGCCTAGAAGGCACATAGAAACTACCTCAGCAGAAGCACAGAAGTCCCCCCTGTAGAAGCCCCCTGAGAGGCTCGCTTAGCAGAAGCCCTCCCACGTAGAAGGGCCCCTCCCAGAAGCTTAGTAGATGCAGGCTAGGTAGGTGCTCCGAAGCTGGGTCAAAGCTCAGAAGCTCAGTAGATACATAGACGCTTAGCAGATGCTTGCTTGGCAGACACTTAGCAGAGCCTAGCAGAAAGTGCAGATGCTTAGACAAAGCCAGCTTGCTTAGTCGAAACTTAGTTGAAACAAAGAAGCAAGTACGCAAACAACATTGTACTAATTTCTTCGTTAGGTCAGTCCATTACTGATGCATGACTAAGCGTTATCTTTTGCTTAGTACCAACGGTAAGTTTAAGAGATATGGTTTTACTTGCCTTTACTACCTTGAATAAAGGTATTTTAAAAACCCCACGGCACCAGTTGGTTCAAGGAGTCCATTAAAAGTGGAGCAACCAAACTGGGAACAATCATATGCTCGTTTATTTTTCAATGATGGATGACATTTTATGTAAAACTACTCCAGTTACCCTTAGGAAAAAATTGCAACACATCTTACTGTAAAGTTCACAGTTTAAAAAGTTTTAAAGATCAAAAGTCCCACGAAACAAAATGTTATATAGATCGACATAACATCTATCCAGTAAGGTAACTGACTCTGAACTTTGACTTCTTACCCTAATTTGTGTTCAAGTGGAGCTCCTCGTACGTATTCAGCATTTTCTTCTTCTCTTTGCCCTTTTCTATCACTCAGCTCCTCTCTTCCATTAATTAAGCCACTAGATCCTCACATCACTATAACTTCAAGCATAAAAATGAGAGGAGAGCTGAAGCCTTAAATCTATGCTGAATCGGCAAACATGGACTGACACATTTCTTCTATTCTCCAATACATTGTTCTTCACTCGGAAGACGCTTTCTTCTACTACATCCCTTTTGACTTTTAAATTGTTTTCCCTTCTACTCTCATCATTAACATTCACATTTTTGGTTTTTAAGACTGTATGAAGCACACCACTTGGAAACAAAAAGAAAGACTGGTCTTTTTTGTTTCATCTCCTAAAACCAGTTTTCTAGAACTGACACGCAGAAATATATTTTAAATCAGTCTACATTAAAATATAATTGCCCAGAGTAAAATCTAACTATGTCAGTCAATAAAGCAAATTCTAAGAGATGAACTCAGATGTTTCAGGTACAATGTGAGTGATAAGGCTGACGCTTTTTCAGAAGACAGAAAAGAGTATACCTTATCTATTTGTGCAGTCTGGCAATAAAATTACAGAACAAGATACTGAACACATGCACTCAGATTCATCAGATCCCAGAGCTTATTTTGTAATTCTAATAAGGTAAATTCAAGACTCATAACAAAGTTAATTTGTCTTTTGCAGCCTAAAGTTTATTAGTGGTATTATATATATGCTTAATAACATGTTTGTTATTATTTTTATTATTATATTGTTATTATTTTGTTATAAGAGTACAAAAAGAGCCAGGAGAAGACAGCCTATAATGAAAATGAAAGGAAACAATTGGTACAACAATTCCAAAGACTAAGACTGATAAGAACTTCATAAAGATTTTGTACAATAATTAAATTTGACAAATAGCTTAGAGCTGCCTGAATATCTTTAGAGGCAGACCAAACAGTTTTTTTGATTAATTTAATTTATTCCTGTGTAGCTTTCACACTATTTGGCATGTTATATACTTCCTCACTCCCTCCCACAGTCCTCAGCTCCTGATCCCCTCAGTGACATTAAAACACCACTATTCTAAACACATAATTATAATAGCATGGGAGGAAAACTGTGTTCTACAAGTCAGGGATAAGTGAAATAAAACAGTGAAGAATATAAACCAGCAAGACTTTTTTGTTGAGTTTTCTTGTACAAAGTAGTAAGAAAAACATGTTTGATTATGAAATGCTGAAGTCCTCTGCTATTAAGACAGACAAACATCCAAACTTGGCAAGTGGTTCTATACACCAAGTTTTTAAAGTTTAAGTGAGTTCCAACAGGCTTGGAGAACTGAAAAACACTGGGTCAAGCTTTTTCATAATGAAAGGACATTAGACATTTCACCCAATGACAACTGAAGCTACAGGCTTTTTTTAGTTAAAAAAAGTTTCCATCCATCATACAGGCAGGACAAAACTTGCCAGAAGTCCACAGGCATCTCTCATTATTACAAACAAGACAGAATTGGAATGTAGCAGCATATTTCTGAATCAGACTTTACAGTGAGGCAAACACTTCTTTAATTTACCTTATAAATATGCTTTTGATTCTTTTTTTGAAACATAAGAAACCAAGGAGATACATCAAGTAGTGCTGTATCACATTCCCACAAGACTGGAAATAGTATGCTTCCTTCTGAAATGACATGACGGCAAACTGTGCTGTCTGATGTTCTGCACAACTAGTGGAATTTTTCTTCAAAGAAGGAGCAACCCTACTTGCCATTTCCAGGTAAGTACACTTGCACTGCATTGCCTTGCAAAATGAAATACTTCTCATGCTTGAGTGCGTACAAATAACTGCATTTGGTGAAAAATAAACATGCATTTTCACGCCTGAGCAGCTTATGGATGAGGTCTGATGGAAGTGCTAAACAGAACGCAAGTCTAGAGGAAAGTTTAGTTTTGTAAAGAACCCTGAAGAAAAGGATGTACAACTACCTCTTTACTCAGTCCATCAAAACCATACTATTAAAGCTGCTCAAGTGTTTGTTGCAAAACAGCTGTATGAGAACAAATAAAAAAATAAAGGATAAATTATGTTTTATTGTTTAAATCTCAGTTGTACAATACCTAGATGAATGGCTCCCTGATCAGAACAATGAGAAAACAAGAAACTAAAATAACCTTGATCCCCAGCTTCCCAAGGAGGTACAATTGAAATCAGTATATTGGAGTTGGAGTGCTCTGAACTCTGCTGTGGTCACATTTACTGAGCACTGTGGTAATAGTACACCTTAAAGTGGTAGTGGTTTCTTGCCCCTTTCTTAAGCAACCTCCCAAAAATGAGTACTCAGCCTGTCATTTCCATAAGTTGATAGGAAAAAAGACCCCTGAAAACTTGGCACAGAAATTTTGTGGCAAAATGCACATTGCTTTAGGTTAAAACAAAAAATTACCTGGCAAGGAAAAAAAGAGAAAGCGTAGCGTTAAGAATTAGAAACAACAAACACAAAGCAAGATGAATGGAAGCTAAATATTAGAATTTGAGACTAACAGATTAGTAAACACACCTAGATGTTAATTCCAAGAAGTTTGTTTTCTTTGTTTTGTTTATAAGAAGCCCCGATTATCACATATTCTGAGTTTAGGTCCCACATGCAGGTGTTAACTTGCACAAGACAGTTCAAAAAAATATTTGAAGTGCACTTCATCTTCATTGATCTCAGAATAAGCACTGTGAAAATAATTACAGCAGCAAATGCAACTATGCTTGCATAGTATAAATTTTCTGCAACTCAACCAGACATTTGACCCACTTTCATGGAAGTGGAAGTTTCAAAATATAGTTAACTCCAAGCCAGCAAAATAACACACAAGCCAGCAAAAACCTACTTCAACTTTTATATGTGGCCATATACAAAAACTACCTTAACATTTCAACTTTCTGTAGAAAACGGTAATTATATTTTGACTGAACAAGGTCTCTGACCCAGTCTACAGGAATGCAAGTTCCATTTACTATAACTAATAAATAAGTATTGGATGCACTACACTGAAGAAGCAATTATTAAGAAGATAACTTAGCAGTCAAGTCACAGCAGCATCAAGACCATCAGGCTTAAAAACAGTAAATCTGTTTCTCTACTTCCTGTTGAACCCAAATTCATTAACACTTTAAGGTGGATTTTTGTTGCTCCCCCACAAACACTGGTACATCTTTATCAAAATTTATCTTTATTTCATTAAACATTGTCCTAATTTTACTGGTAGATCTGAGTTGAGTGACAAATCTTAGGAAACGTAAGCCTTCCCTCATTGCAGTGCTATTTGTAAAAAAAAAAAAAAAAATTCAGCAGAAAAAATCCCCAGTAATAAGTTCGGTATTTCTGAATAAGAGCTATAACATGGATGCATTTCCATCTCTTGAAGTTTTATACTTTTTTTTTTTTACAGCCATGCTCACTATACAGCTACCCTGCAATCATAGTCAAATGGTCTCAGATACTGTTTTCAGGATGTATTTTTTAAACACATATTTTTACATATTTAAATAACATTTATTTATAATGATAACTTAAAAGACATGTTTAAAACTATAATTTTAATATATATTTAAATGCTTGTTTTCCTGTTTTATGAATAAAACTGCTGGCAATTAAAAATCAGTATCCTCAAGGCTTAGAGTCAATCACACTTCACTGTGCATTACAGAGCACCCAATACGTTACACTATTTAACATCCAGAAAAAAATTGCCACTACTAACACACCTTTCATACAAAAAAAAGTTATTGCAATGTGCAGTATCTGTTTCAGTTTTTTAGTCAACTTTACCAATAATTTATCAGCTTTGAAGTAGATCTTCCATTAAAACTAAAACCAGAAGACAAAATTACACAGATGCTTATTTTACCAATATTCAGGATGTATATGTAATTTTTTTAAAATTTATTAAGATTCCCCTCCTCTAATCAGCATTTTAGTAGGACAGAATAAAACATTGAAGTGCTGCTCACTATTTCTTTTTATAAAAAGATCCTGCACTGCAAGTCAGCAAGGGACTGTTAAAGCTTAGAGATTTCCTTAAAATCTAAGTCTCAACAGATATCAAATAAATGGGGATAATTAATTAGTCTTCATTTTCCAACTGAAAAGCAAAATAAGAATAATACCAAGGCCAAATTCCATAAACTATACCATAGCACCCTCTGCTGGACACCCAAACACAAGAAGAACTGATAGTAAAATATGCGAAGGTTAAGGGAAAGAATTTAAAATTGCATACAGATGATCATGGAAGCAAAACTTTTTTCCAACATACAACAAACAAGATGGATTCTGATGTATCTCATCTATATAGCATACAGCAATGCAGTAGTAACTTTTCAGTTTCAACACAAGAAAAGTTACTTCTCTCCCATTTACAACTTCAGATCTGAACGTGACTATCTTTAACTTTTAGGCATGTTGCGTCCAAACTTAATACCCCTTTGAAGCAGCTTGCTTCTAACAATTTGATACTTCTTCATAAAAAATTTAGGATTTGGTAACCTGAATTCACAGGACCTGTTAAGTCTCATATTTTAAAAATGCTTGCTGTCCTGTTTTATGAATAAAATTGTTGAATTAAAAATCAGTATCCTCAATGATCAGAGACAAGGATGTAGAAGTATATACACTTGATTGTGCATTACAGAGCATCCAAGTCTTTACACTATTTCACATTCAGAAAGATTTGCCACTACTAACATGCCTTTTATGCAGATAAGCTTATTGCAATGTGCAATCACATTGTTATTTCAACTTTAACAATAACTTATGAGCTTCAACAGAGTTTTTCCATTAAAGCTCTAGAAAACTATGTCAAGTGAAGTCTGCTATGTGTTGCTTTGTAACTTTAGCATTTTTGATAATGGTACCTTGTTAGACAGCAAAGAAAATTCTTACCCTGTTAAAGCTGTGCTCATGAGAATCTTCCAGCTGGCCATTGCTAGTCACAGGAATTTCTGCAGCTGAATTTTTGGGAGACTCCTGAGCCATTGCACCTTTCTGTAGTATAAGAAGAAACAGGTTAGCATTTGTCTTGGATTTCCAATGAGTGATCTATTTGAAATATTTGATGTATATGAGATATGTGGGGTCAGACAAATATCTTCTATGTACACTTGAACCTTAGAGTAGTTTATGTATCTCAAACCATAAAAAAGATGAGCTTGGCTATAAAAACTCTGCACTAGCTAATGATAAGCAAGAAATATTAGAAGTGCAATAAGTTTAACCATGTGTTACAGAAAGAAAATTATTCCTAACTTTAAAATAGTTGAACTTGGTTCTATTATATCATAATATAGTGCCACCTTCTGACTAAACTGTTGTTACACAACTCTCATTCAGTCATCAGCAGTAAATCTAAAGTGAAATGCAGGAACAAGAACTTAAAAGCACCAATGCAATTCAAGAATCAAAGTTAGTTTCAAAATGCAGCTGCGTTATGAACAGTAGCAGCAGCTGTGAAACCACTGCTTTCAACAATGACCTGAGGTATAACCTAGAAGAGACATTCCCAGAAGAAACGCACACAAGGACCTGAAGAGGGAATGGTACCCTAACACTCTCCAAGACTAAGAAACTGAAAATCTCAGCCCTTTCAAAAAGCTGCCCCTACCTCTCCAAGACAGCTTCATTAGTCAACTAATGTGTAAACAGTAGAAAAAAAATCAACACACAACCAAAGCAGTGTTTGTTCAGTTACTTACACAAAAGTCATTTGAAGTCTCCAAACCAGCCCGTGCAAGACTGGCAAGACAGGGTACACCATCAATGTGTACTTGACAATAGGTGCTTTCTTCCCTTAGATCTCCTAAATCGTCCAACTGAACCAGCTCTTTTCAGCCAAAGGGTCAGGAAGAGACCTGGTCTGAGACTGGGCTGAAGCACCAGCAGCTTCTCCAACCACGCAGGAAGCTTCTACAGGATACCCATATAACACAAAGATTTTACTGATACTTACTCAGCACCACCTACACCATTCCTAATTGGCAGCATCTTCTGTCATACCCCATTGCTAATATTTCCACCACTTTCACCTATCACCACTTCATTTACATTAGTAAGCTGCATTTCCTTAGTAAGCTGAGGCCGCCAAATCTTTTTTCCTAACTAGTCACTGTCCAAGCTATGTTACTGTAACTTCTTCCAAAGACTGTAAATTACTGAGACTTCACCTCTGTTGGTCTTTTGAAGCAGAGCTCGCTACTCAAACTTTGTTATCTAGAAAATTTGATTCACATTTCTGAAAGCGTAATAAGCTTTTTCAATTAGCAGCACAAAACACTACCATCACCAAAAAAAAAAAAAAAAAAAAGCAAGGAGACTGAAGCCCACGAGTTCTGAGTAAATGCTGCCTTTTACCCATACAGAGAAGAGAAAGAGAAAGGCCAAAGACAAGCCACTCAAAGAACCATACATACGAACTACAATCTGTGGATGCACACCCACAAAGTACCATCTGAGGTGATACACTTTCCCCTTTTGAGGATCAACACTTTCTTTACAACTAACTTGGCGAAACTGAATTGAAAGCTACTCTTTCAAAAACAGTGCTTTATGAAACGCTGCCCTAAAATGAGAAGCCAAACATCTAGGCACAGCTTTTGAAAAAATTCTAAATATACAGAGAACAGACTTCAAATTATATAAGAAAAAGAAAAGAAAGACAGAAATCCAAGAAAAAGTGACTTCATAACACACTAATTTACCCCATCAGTCCCTCCCATTTAGGATCCAGCAAGTGCCTTCTTTCAGCACAGTGAAGGAATAGCTCACATGCAACACCATTAGATCACATGTTCTAGTTACCTGTCATTTAGGAAATCTGTCCCATAGCTCAAGCTTCTTAAGCTTGCTCTAAATCTCATGTCTGCTCAAGCTCCAGGACTGCTAGGAACTATACTTCTACTTGACATGGTAAAGCAAGGTATTTTTCAAAACGCTTGGCCTGTCACAGCCACCTGACCAATACTGAAACACTAACCCAGGCTAACATAGCTACTTTTGTTCTTCCTTCTGCAAATTGTCAGAAAACACAGGGTCAAGGGGAAGTCCTGTACCATCAGGGGATACACTTCATTTGGCAGGGATCACAAACAAAACTGCATCTCCAGATTCAATTGAAGGCAAAACAAATACTTGGCTTGGATGCCTTTCATCAAAAATCTCAAGTCATTCTGCTAATACTGTATGTTGATGTATGTTTACGCATTTATTCACAGATACACATGCTCACACACATGCATGTCTAATAAATAAGTATACATTAGAAAACAAAAATTCATCAGCTTCTCTGGACAACTTATGAAATCTAAAAAGGCCTAGAAGCAATTCACAGGTTGTTTATTTTAGGTGTTTCTACTTGAGGCAAACACAGAATCACAGAATGTTAGAGATTGGAAGGGACCTCGAAAGATCATCTAGTCCAATACCCCCACCGGAGCAGGAACACCGATGTATCAACATCAGAGACAGCAAAAATTACTTGCTAACTTTAGCTTCATGTTATGTCTGAACTGAAACACCATCTGCCATTGGTGAAAGGAGGACCTTTCACTACTCCCCTCTTCCTACGGTGAGTCACACACATGCCTGCGGCTCACCTGACTGCACAGCACACAGACCCAACTCACTGGCCTGACAATAGACCTTTTCACTGGGTTAATTTTCTGCAGTTTCAGTGAGTTGAATCAGTTTGCAACGAGGTCAGACAAGCACCAAAGGCATGAAGTGAGCAGCTGAAAAAGGGAAGTGGGATGAACTGCTAATTTGGCTCAGCCATAAGAAGAAATCACCACCTGCATTTTAGTCAGAAGTCTAAGCTAGCACTGCTGCCAAGAACAGCAAGTCCTTGCCTCCCCCCTCCCTTTTTTTTTTTTGCCCTTTACCCCTAGCTCTACCCCTGTCAGCTTCCCCTATTCCCCCACCTCTTCACCAGGCCAGAACAATGTATTTGTACAGCAAACGAGACTACAGAAACACCACAGGTTAAAAGAAGGTGACCTATGTCCAGAAAGGGGATGGGTAATTTTTCCACTCAAATAGGTTCTCCAAAACAGCTCATCACACAGCTCGGACACTTGTACCTACAAAACGGAGGGGGTAACAATGCAATAAACACTGCTCCAAATAAATGAAGGACTGCTCTCAGCCACAGCATCAGCTCACTTCAGCAGTGCAGCATCTCAAGACACTTTAACTGTAGACTATCATCAAAACCAGTGGACATTGCTCTTTACCTCTGGATGCATGTTCCTGCCACCTCACACAGTGTTGGTCAGCTTACTGATCTGAGAGAACACTGAACCACCAAATCACAACAGTATTTCTGTTAAAACAGTGAGTGTGACTGCTGAATGAAACCTCCCTTTGGTACACACAGACCTCGCCTGATTTAAACTAAGTATAAAAGAAACTGCATTCTTGGCAAAAAAAACCAAACATATGTAGGAAGAGTCTAAAGTAAATATAAAGCAGTTTCTAAATCTGCACTGATGTATTAGGCATGCATGAAATAAGCACTATGGAAAAATCATTAAGTTTGAGCTGGATATTTTATTTAGAAAATTATGTTAATCCTTTAGCAACTTTTTTTCTTAGCACATCTCTGTTTGCAAATATCAGATCTGGAGATATATTAAATATCTATGGAATTACTATTCTGTTTTTATGAAAAGTTTACAAACAATTTACTGGTACTGAAACTCTAATAGTGGTAAAATCAACATAATCTTTTTCAGTCTCACTCTGGAGCAGCCAGGGAAATATTTACTCTTTACCTTTCTGAAACAGCCTCCCAAACACATCTGATTGGCCAAATATTATCGAGAACCTTAGGAATTTGTTCATTAATTTTAAAAAGTCAGACTTCTCCACAATGAAGATGCAAGCTGTATCTGCTCCCAAGAAAGAAGATTCCCCACTCCAGCAGCAGATAGAATGCCTTGTTATAGTGAGGTTACACAAAGACTGCTGCCTTTTAAGAACCAAACCCTTTCTTCCTGCAGCACCTACACATTTCAGACTTTACCCCACCTAAATCTATTCAGCTTACAAAACAAATACCGCAGCACTGCAAAAGACTACTGGTTGAAGCAATTCTTTGTTGTGAATCAATTGGATTACTCTTAATAGTGTCTCAAAACCAAACCCACCCATTCAAGATAATGTGCATGAGCTCACGTCCCCACGCTAACTTCACTGTGCTACATATATCAGGATTTTTGGCAGTCTGAAACTGTTGCTGGGATTGGTTGATTTTACACTAATAAAACTATCACCCAATCACCTCAGAGTCAGACTGGACCTCTTCTGCAGCTGGGTGAGATTCATCAAGTGTTGTGGATTCACTGCTGTGTTCTGACATACCTGAAAACAAAATAGGTTTGGCATGCATTAATTGATGTGAAAGGAGCTGGACGTTGCACCTTACAGAAACCAAAGCAGGCTTTCAGAAAACATTTATTTACAAGTTCTGCTAAAGCAAAGAGGAACCTCCCTCTTTTGATGATGACTGGGTCTTTAGCTCCCCATAATCTAACCAAGACTAGCAATATAGTCTAGCATAAACTCCCACTGCCAAAGTAAACCTCCCTGCACAGATGGCTAAACTTGCAACATAAAACCCCGAAAGTCAAACAAGACTCTTCATCCGGTATTTACTGTCACCTGCAACAATACACTGACTGTATCCTACCACTACAAAGATCATAATTTTGTTAAGACATGAGATTTATCCAAATGTTGCAAGCTTATATTGATGCTAAGCCACTGGAATCTGGTAAACTGTTCACTGTTAGCCTAACCAGAAACAGAATCCCTTTCATTTCATTCTAAAAAAAACCTCACTTACAGAGGCAAAGGAAGTTCATAACCCACGTGCAAGAAATCGGCTTTGTGAGGAGAATGATCATGAAAGGTAAGTTATGTACCTCATACAGCTTAAATAAGAAAAGTATCCAAATTTGATTTCAAATAGCTGGTAACTACAGCTGACACTGCAACTCACTCAGCTGTTTGAGGGGAGGAGACAGCCAATCGTTAAAAATTAAACCAAGTCTGTCAGTATTGAGTATAATCACACATGACTTCATTAAGTCTTGCACCATTTTATACATGTTCAGCCACATACCCGATTAAGAAAAATTATGCAGAGATCACTATTTATTTTGCATTTCAATTTCCCAAGCTATAAAACATCTTAATTACAGCAAATAATTAATAAGGTAAACAGCTCACATGACAAGGGAAGTAAAATAAGGACACAGAGGCAGAGAAACTGAACCATCTAGATTATATTACACTGGATAACCTATTACTTTATCTTATTTTACATGTTTGGTTTTCCAAAGTATTTTCTCCAGAAAAGCAATTCATTCAGGGCTATCACTGAATGAAGCTGGATTTTTCTGCAGCCAACAAAAAATTGCTTTCAAAGTAATTAAGTATAACTTCTTTATTTATCTAACTTAATTTCCTGTAATTCTTTTGAATGTGAAAGACTGTACAGCAGAGAAGCTGCTTTCCCACACAGTCCTGTCCAAACTCTGCTTGTGGTTGAAAACAACCCTCATGCTTAACAGCTTATTTCCGAGTAGATAAAAAATGTCCATTATGGACTAGAAGAGTAAGTACAATTTCTTCGCTCTGCTGGTTAAACTAGAAGGTAAATTCATCTTGTCTGGGTTAAGACAATCTCTACCTCAGTTTTACACATTAGTGATCCTGGAGTTATGTTTGTCCCTTACATACAAACTTATACCATGGTGATGCTGTTGAAAACTATTAAATGCTGTAAGCAGCAAAAATATTTTCTTGATAGCCTTAAGAACTCTTAAAAACCTAATCTAGAGGCACGAACCATCTCACAAACTCTTGTAGAAGACCCTGAGTAAAGACAAATAATTAATGTTTTAAAATCCAAATTAATTCAGCATTTGTGCTACAACCTCCCCCCCACTCCCCAATTTTTTGCATAGTATTCTTTTCCTGCAAGCAGTATCAACACTTTCAACAGAGCTCTGCAGGATCACACTGACCAACTTTCAAACGTGAGAAGGGGAAAACTAGATCAAAGGTGGCTTTTGTAAAAAGTTTAACTCTACCTTCTAGTTTAGCTACAGAATTCCCTGATGACTGCTTCTACAGCAAAAAACACAGACGTAAACATCAAATGCTGGATGTAAGGATGAAAACCTTCTACATATTTATAAAGATTCATAAGTTAAGACATTCATGTGAAATTGTGGCAAACATGGCATCTACATACATATAATACTTATATTTAAGGTTCCATTACGGCAATGCACTAGACTTTGGTACCTCAGTAGTTCCTGACTTTCTCTTGGAGGTGTCAGAGAAAGGGCTGTTCTTTTAAAGAGCTTGCTAATCTTCAGCACAGTATGAATTCTGTTATCAATTATTTTTTCACTAAAGCAGCCACAACTTCAGAACATGCTAGGTGCCTGTTCAGTGGACCAGGACATTCGTTACCATCAGCTGCAATTAGAACGCTTGGACAAACAATGCCTGATCCACATTCTGACATGAATTTAAGCCCCAAACCCTGACGTCATCACTCCTGCCCCTCTGGATTTTAATTTAAACAACGTATTAAGCTCCCTCTAGGATTAAGACTTTAGAGACATTTAACCAATTATAATTAGTGGTTATAAGAGCACACCTATGGACTTTCATAAAAAAGGCAAATTCATATTTGCTTATTCATGCAAATATGAATTAAACGTCATCAACAATAAATTCATTTTGATAAGTGGTTTATTCTTAGCATAGCTACATTGCTTATGTAAATGACCTATGGTCTCAGAAACGAGAACCATGGGATTCTCAACAATTACATCTGCAATAGAAGTTTTTGTAACACTGCAGAAAATGCAAATGCTGGTGGAAAATGACTTACTGCATATTTTCTTCATTTCAATTTCTAACTAAGAACACTATCACTAATTCTTGTCAAGATCAAGATAAACTGCTTTTAAAAAAGAATTTAAAGAACTGTATTAAACACTTTCTGCTGCAATCACACCATAGTTTCCTCTTTACGCTCCTGAATTTCCTGGCAGCTCCGCTTGCAAGATCTGATTACACTTGAGAGTTACAAGACATGATGGAGATAAGGACTGGAGAACAGGGCTGCCACTAACTTCCACACTCCCTACTCTAGGTCAGCCTGCCCCTAAGCACTTTAACGCTCTGCTCATCTCCAGATTAGCTAAGGCATGGGCTCCCATTATGGTTTCTACTTCTGACAAAACCAAAAGAAGCAGCTGACCAAGATATTTCCTCAGCTTCCAATTTAACATTCTTCTGTATTACTTATTCCTCACATTTTAACTTTGTGTGTGTACATACATATATACATAAACATTTACATGATTCAGACAGCCGCTTGGTTTTGGAGTTGCACTGATCAAATGACATCCTTCTCCAGCCCTGCAAGAGCCCTTCTGTTATCTTTTCTAGAGAACTAACACTTCTATCACAAAGGCACTTACTGCAAGTGTTACCAGCTCCTCCAAGCATAAAAAGCACATGTTAGACACGGAAACTACATTTGATTCAGGGGATGCAAGATGGAAGGCTCTGAGGGGGTTTCAGTTAAAAAGGACAGATTAGAAACGCACTATAAGCAACACCAGAATTATTACTGATAGTTTGTAAGCAATAACAGATGCAACACCTGCTCCTCACCTAACACCACAGTGTCTCCATGTTTTCAAAACAGTAAGCCAGATGCAAAAAACCAAATTGGAACACTTAGAACAATAATTGCCAGGGTGTAGAATAAGTCCCAGGGGCATGAAATTCACGCAGTATCTAGTTTTCTTCCTCCACCACCAAGCAAGCTCCCTTTCTGTCTCATGAAACCCATCTTCCACCACGCTCAGGCTCTGCCCGCCCCCTCCAGGTGCCCCCAGCCCCAGGAGCGGGGACCCCGCCGGGAACCCCGCAGGCAGGTGAGTAAACAGGCAGACTCCCGGCCCCTACGGCACGGACACCCACCCACCAGCACCGGGGGGGCGGG
>NW_010123351.1:0-43248 GCF_000699245.1 Pterocles gutturalis
TGCAATTCTTTGGTGCCATCTCACCTTAACTTGCCCCAAGGGTATATATATACAGAACCTCCGTGAACCCCACTCGTCCCACCCAGGGTGGTTCTATGAGCTGGGTTGCGACAAGTGCAGCCAGGGACTTCTGAAGGAGAGCTGAATCTCCTTATTGTGAAAGAAGAGAGAAAGCATCAGACCAGAAATTTAGGGCTGTCAGATCACTGTGGCACTATATCTTAATGCATTTTGGATCTTAGATTAAGGTCCATGGGTCAAGCTTCATATTTAGCCTGCCTTTGTATACGTACATATCTTCTAAGAGAAGACATTGCCTGTTGTTCCTTGAATGCTTAGATGTCCATGGTGGTACTTAAGAACTAATTATGTGTGCCTTGTAAGTTTGATAGCTTGAAATGTGATCATAGGTAAACAGATATATAGCCTGTTATAATGTCTGGGAAGAAAGCAGCTAAATTTTGGAAGTTTTAAAGGGCTTGATTCTTCAATTAAGTGGCATTTTGTAGATGAGGTGAATTGATTGCTCACTACTGTATCACATATTGCACATAGCTTTGGATTCACTGCATTTCATTTATACAGTTAAATGGGCATCTTACTTCACAGAGGCCCTCTTTCTCATTCCCTCAAACCTAACAGCATTAGTTGCAAGAACATTCTATGCAAATTGCCTTGTGAAAGACCAACAGCACAGTTTTCTGTTCAAGCAAAATATCTATTTGACGGTTAAAGACTTGATAGAAGGTATTTAAATTATGAGTGATATTTTATGACCCCCTAAATTTTGAAAGGGTGCATGTGATGATGAGGAACTCTCATAGCTACTGCAAGAGCTTTGCTGAGCAGAACACCATCTGGTACTACATCTGCTTGAAAAAAAGGGACACAGGATGAATGGAGTGGTCACAACTCCCTTGGTTTTTTTAAGGGTTACACTTGAACAATTATGTAGTATTGAGACACTTAGAAAACTGGAGGCATGATTTTTTGATCAGCGGTTTGAAACTCCCCTAGTGACAATTCTAAATGATTTAAGAAAGACAATAACAGAAAAGCAAATTCATAAGTCTTGCACGGGAATGTGTGTGTGAAAAGTTTCTAAAGGGCTCTGTGGAATCTGGCACTGATTTCTCTTATTTTTCTTTCTTTTTAATTTTTTTTTCCTCAACAAATCAAAAGATTCAAAAACCATTGAGCTAAGGTAGATAAAAGGTTGGAACACAAGTAACTGATTGAGTAGGGGGTGTTTAATAATGACTTGTGAAAGTATAGGAAATAATTGTGACCTTAGAAAAGAAAATGCACACTCTATGGTTTTCTCATGTATTTAATAATAATAAAAAATGTGGCTATACTACCCAAAAATCTGTCAGGTATCTAGTACGCTTGTTAGCATGATAAATTGGTTGTTACTCACTCTCGGTTTAGATCAAGGAAAGCAGTTAAAAATAAACATTCAGAAAACAAGTTAAATCCCTGGCTGAATGAATGGGACATGGTATCATTCCCAGAAGGTATTATTGTCTATTAGATGTCACTTTATTCCTAGTACCCTATATAGAGGTAGGTTTTGACATAAGAGCACAGGATGTGTCTTCAATTGAACTTTAAGGTTGCATTTCAGTGCCAGGAATAACTCCAGAGAAACTGTCAGGCTAGATTTTCAGTGTAGCTTAAATCAGTGTAGTTCATGAAACCAACAGAGGTGCACTGATTTATACCACCAAAGGAACCTGTCTCTCACTTAGAAACAACTTAGACTACAGGCATATATTCCACTGCCTTTGAGGGCTGTGTGTATGCATGTGTGTGCATTTTTTTACTGTTACTTCTGACTACTTGTGAAATGGGTCTTTGTCTGTATGGCAGACATATTTTTTCACTGCTCTCTTCAGAAAATAAAGCTGTTCTCAAATGAGCAATTTTATTATGACATCAAAACAATGATTTCTTATTTCACCAAATGATTCCACAGCTACAGTGTCCTTCATAAGGTCTGATATCTTTACAGAAAAAGCAAGACATGGCTTAGTTATATGGAAGCTTTTCACAGAATCCTTACTCATTTATGGAAGACTGAATGGTGATTCAACAGATTGCAATCTTCTTTGAGTCAGCTGTGAGCAAATGCCTCTGAAGGGTGCTAAGAAACATCATATGGTATTTGTTTTTCATAATGGTAACCAAGGTTCAGCTGCACTTGAATGAAGGTGAGCTGTGCAGTAATACAGTCATTTCCCGTCATGGTCTTAGCAGGTTCTGCATTAGGTAGTTTACAACAGGGAGCTACACATTTCTTACTACCTACCCCCCACACTCATGTACACACAAAATGCATCCCTGAGTCACAGTTTTCTCAATTTACTTTTAAATATCCCAGTACAGCCATTGTAAGGGACAGAGGTGTTAATCCTGATTTCCTGAAGAAATTCCAACTGGGAAAATCAAGAATTCCATTGCAGTTTCAGCTGGATGAGACATTTTCATATCTAAAAGCATGATGGCAGGTGTTGCTAAGCAGATGGGAAGGGGATTCTCTAAGACGTAGGTAGATCCCATGGCAGAACTTCATGAGCAGTTCATTCAGTAACGGTGTTGACTTATGCAATCGTAACCTTCGCTGTTCTCGACTTATTCATATCATCATGCTATCTACTCAGTTGTGCTGGTAGATGTTCTCTCCAGCATGTCAACGACATGACACAGCTTGGTGTCATTGGCACTTGCTGAGGGTGCACTCAATCCCACTGTCCATGTCACCAACAAAGATGTGAAAAAACACTGGCCCCAACACCAGTCTCTGCAGAATGCCACTCATTACTGGTCTCCACCTGGACATTGAGCCATTGACCACAACTCTTTGAGTGCATCCATCTAGCCAATTCCTTGTCCACCAAGTGGTCCTTCTGTCACATCCATGTCCCTCTGATTTAAAGACAACGATTTAATGTGGGATGTTTTGCACAAGTCCAGGTACATTATGCCAGTTGCTCTTCCCTTGTCCACCAATAAAGTAACCCTGTCGTAGAAGGCCAACAAATTTTTCAGGCATGATTTTCCCTTAGTGAAGTAATATTGGAAGTCACCGATCACCTCCGTATTTTCCGTGTACCTTAGCGCAGTTTCCAGGAGGATCAGGCACCAAGGTGAGACTGACCAGCCTGTAGTTCCCCAGGTCTTCTTTTTTTTCCTTTCTTAAAAATGGAGGTTATGTTTCCCGTTTTTCAGTCAGTGGGAACTTCACCAGACTGACACAAGTTCTCTGATACAACGGATAGTAGCTTAGACACATCATCTGCCAGTTCCCTCAGGACCCACAGATGCATCTTGTCAGGTCCCATGGACTTGTGCACCTTCAGGTTCCTTAGATGGTCTTGAACCTGATCTTCTACAGTGGCAGTTCGTCATTCTCACAGTCCTTCTGTGAATTGGGCAGTGTGGCTTGAGCACTTGTCAGTGAAGACTGAAGCAAAAAATTGAGTACCTCAGCCTTCTCCATATCCCAGGTAACCAGGCCTTGTCTCCTTCTGGACAAAGCCCACATTTTCCCTAGTCTTCCTTTTATCACCAACATACCTATACTATAGGAACTATAAAAGTTCTTCTTGTTGCCCTTGATATCCCTGGCCAGATTAATTCTATCAGGGTTTTAGCGTTCCTAACCTGAACTCTGGTTGCTCGAACAATTTCTCTGCATTCCTCCCAGTCTACCTGTTCTTGCTTCCACCCTCTGTAGGCTTCCTTTTTGTGTTTGAAGGAGTTAAACATATTTAAAGGAGTAGTGTTGTTGCAGCTGTAACACAACTATGAGACATGATCTTGCCTCTGAAACTAGAAAGATGTCTTAAGTTAACAAAAAGCAAATTAGAATTTTCTAGCAATATCAAGCGGTCTAAGAAAATATATTCTCTGTGACCTTGCCTCAAATAGCATAAAATATTGGTAACACCACAGATTTCAGTAGGACTGCTGATAGTATTAAAAAATTGCATCTATGTTAATAATTACAGAATTGGTACTGTAGTTCACAAAATATTTCTTTCTGAAAATATAAATATAGGAGATTTTATATGTCTTTCTTGTTATTCAGAACAGACATAGACAAGTTTCAAGTAGACAAAGATATTTTATTTGTAAATATCTCAGGTAATGAGGAATAATTTAAGGAAAATTAAAATCCACAAACTAGCCTGTATTATGGTTTTGATTTTCATTTTTTTAAGAGGACATTTCTGATGGCTACTTAATAATATTTCTCATAGTAAACTCATTTTCTCTCCTCGAAGTCTGTGACCCCCTGTTATAAAGTATTTTATTTGCAGACCACCCTGGTTCCTTTCCCAGATGAATACTGTCACAGGCAATTTTTTTTGTAATAAATTTACCAGTACATGCAGCAAAAGAAAACCTCCACCTACATTTTTTCATGCAAGCCTTTTATTACATGGCATTGTCATACACTCTACTGTAACTCCTTTGTGTAGAATCACAGAATCATAGAGTGGTTAGGGTTGGAAAGGACCTTAAAGATCATTGAGTTCCAATGCCCCTGCCATGGGCTGGGACACCTTCCACTAGACCAGGTCTAGTCTCATCTAACCTGGCCTTGAACACCTCCAGGGATGGGGTATCCACAACTTTCTTGGGAAACCTGTTCCAGTGCCTCACCACCTTCACAGTAAAAAAATTCTTCCTAATATCTATTTGGGAGATAGATATATAATAGATAATAGAAAATTATAAAATAAATAAATAATTTTTCCTAATAAAACTGAAACATGGTAATTGTACACTTGGCATAGAAGCTCCACAAGGAATACTTTCTCTCCTCTTTCTTTCAGTCAGTAAAAGTGACTGTGTGGCAAATGACACAGCTGCTTTTAATGTCTAGATGGACATGGGTTCATTATAGATATGTAAAATTCATTTCCACTGTCCCCTCTTCTTGGCAGAGATACAGAATATGGAAATGTACTAAGTAGGACTTCTCAAACCCTTTGCAGCATTGTGGTCTCATTCCCAGAAAAGCTATCTCCAGAACACTCTACAAAGGCAAAGTAAATCCACCATCAAGGGAAATGGTGTGGCTTTTATGGTGAATCTACTGTGGCTACAACTTTGCTAACTGAACTATTGCTTACAGAATAATCACGAGTCCTGGTTCTGCAAATTTGGTCTTGTCAGCCTGGCTCTGCAGCTGGTGAGCAGCTAAGCTGTCAAGGAGCTATTATATATATTGCCTGGAGCAAGTAAACGTGGCATAGTTTGCTGACCCTGCTATATGTTTGTTCTCAAGGACCAAGTATTGCAAAAGGACATAGGTTTGAAGTTCTTCTGTTAGGAAGTCATAAAAGACAATAATTAACATTTACCACACTCTATAAGCTCTTCATTCTGCAAGATGTCCAGTCTTTATTCAGTTGGCACACAGAAGGGACATTGGTGAACATGGCAGCTCTTGTCAGGATGTGGTAACTCAAAGTTAGATTATAACAAAGATTTGCTAAAGAAAAAACACAAAATCTTTACACTACCTATTCAAAACAGCCTAGATTTTAAGAAGGATGGAGAAGGTAGGCCTCCTGAGAAAGTCACAGTAGGAGTTGATTACAGCTATGGCACTTGTCTGTGGAGTGACCCTACTGTTTTGCACTTGTGTTAGCTTCAAACTGTATCTACAGAACCCTAGAGAGTGATGAGTAACAAAAAATTGGAGACACCACAGGATTTCCAGTTCACACTGGTTTTTTTTTAGCTTTTAGCTAAACAATACCATCCATATTCATCAAGAACAAGAGGCTCTGAGATCCAATACATTGATTTTCCATCCGAGTACCCCACCTGACCAAAGTTTCAATGGAGGTTTTTATTCTCTTTTTATACATACAACCTATTAGCTGAAAGAATTATCCATACTAGTGTCATATAATGAAAATGAATGACTATTAAGAAAAGCTCTGAGAGACTATTAATACATAAGAGTTTAACAAAATACTACTTCCTGCCTTCCATTCTTCCTTTTATTGTTTTTAATTAATGCATTTTAAGGTTACTGAGGAACTATGATCAACATCATCTGGAAAGTTGTAGGGAACGAAAATGAAACCAACTTTCAGAATAACATTTCTCAACTTTCCTCTCAAAAGGTGCATATTATTCCCCACATCATGAGTTCATGTATGAGGTACTGCATTGTGACAGTGTGCTCCCCTCACTGGTGGTGGTGATAATGGATGTGTCTGGTCATGATGGCTGCATCCAGCTCTGAGTAGATTGGGGAGAGACACAATAACCAAGGGCTATCTTGCACATCTTGCTCAAACAGCTGAAGGCTAGCTGAGCTTGCACTAACAGAAATACCATTAGTATGCAAATATGACGATAAGTAAATCGTCTTGCTCCATAAATACTTGACAGCTCAGGGTCCATTGAGCTCTCCTGCATGGCAGCAGGTTGCACGCCAGGACCTCCCCTTGAGTAGGGACACCTCTCAAGGTTACTCCTCGAGGTTGAGAGATTCCTCGCCATGACAGATTCTCATTAAGTAAATAATAGCATGATAAACTATGAAATCTTAGTTAAGTGATGTAAAGGATTGCACATATATAGTCCTTTAGACGTAAGCCATTGACCAAGTCTGGGACTAGGACTGGATCCAGCCGCATCTAGACTCCTCCCTGAGGAGGAGTTTAGAGAGAAAGGGGGTCCTTTGTGAACCTCATGTGTCAACAGGAGTGTCTCCCTGACAGTTTTGTCTGTCCTCTATGCAGTAAATAATCAAGTGTGCCTCACCATCAAAACCTGTTAAATCACTGTCACATTAACTTAATTCACTGTTTTATATAAGCAAAATATATTGCTGCTTCTCTTGTGTGAGTGAAGCGCATAACTAACTCTGACTCCTTCTGCGACATGCATATACAGCACAGATTATGAAAAAAAAAAAAACAATGTGGAGGGAGCTTTAAGCACTTTATTTGCTTTCTGTTTGGCTTCATTAAGCTAGTCTGCTGGATAGAAGCAAGCAGAATTGCCTACCTACCCGAGGATACTAAACTGCTAAAAATCTATTTGAAAATTGCTAATGATAATTTTATGTTTATTTCTGGTGATTTTTTTTCAATTTTAGCTCCATTTACATGGAGTTTTCAGAAGAACTGAAATTTTCCAACATTGTCATACACACGAACAATCCACAATAAGGAGTAAATTAAAGAGCCCCTAAACAAAACAAAATGAATGAATGGGTACGTTAGATGTTTTAAAATTGCTAGAATGAGTGAACGTAGCTGTTTTTCTTTTCATCACTGCCTCTATCTTGTCTACTCAGTTCTGTGATGGATACCTTCATAAATGTCACACTGTAACAGCATTCCTCTAGATGCCTAGTATTTCTCGAGTGCTATTTCTGCCTAAGGTTTTCTTTGAGGTACAGGAAGTTTGGCATTTTAGGCAAACTGGAGCCAGACCCTGCTGTAGTAAAAGAGTCCATTTTTGCACACAACAATTCAACACTTCTTACTGTTTTTTGTGATGGGTATTTTTCCTGGGGGAGCTCTTTGCAGTTTATCCTGTGCTACCAAATAAAAAATAATGTGAGGTGAGCATTGGGAAGCAAGACAGCCTTGTGCCTTGATGTGGCTATGGCAGCAGGTCAGGAAAAGCTGGAAAAGAGAAAGAAGGTACTTGTCCCTTGGGAGCCCCGGTACATGTGCATCCAGGGAAAATTCCTGGAGTGCCTGTGGAACTGTTCAGGAGGAGCAGGCATGACAAGCAGGGAATCATCCTGAGTGGAGGAGAGAGGAAGGGTGCTGGGAGGCACAGCAACCTGCTGCCCAGACAAGTTTCTCAAGTGAGGCAAAGAAAGTTATTCTGGCTTGCAACAGGAACTTCTAGGTCCCTGTTGAACCTTGAGACTTGCTGGGTTGAGTGCAAGGTCACAGCAAAAAAAGATGCAGTAGATGAAGCACTAGTTCTCTTGGATTTTAAGCTGTGACCAGGAAAGAAAGAAAAAAAAAGAAAGAAAGAAAGAAAGAAAAGACAGAAAGAAAGCAAAGATAAAGAAAGAAAAGAGAGAGAAAGAGAAGAAGGAAGGAAGGGAAAGAAAAAAAAAGAAAACAGTAGTATGCTCACTTTAAGAACAAAGTCCAAACACCGCAGCCTCCAAGCCCTCAATAACTCCAACACAGACTCTTTCTTCCAAAGCATTTCTTCCTAAGGGCCTGTCTCATTGACTAAGTTGGTAGAGAGGAGTCTGAAAAGAAAAACAAAACCCAGAACACCGAACTTTTCTAATTTCAGGATCCCAGCATGCTGGCATGGCTGCAAAAACAGACAAACAAGCCAAGAAGATGGTCTTAATGTTCACTTCATAGGAAGCCGCAATCTGAACATCTGAAAAAAAGCCCCATAGCTTCCAGATTTTTTTCATGCAGTGTGTTGCATTCTTCCTCCATAAAACCCTTGAGTTAAAGCAATCATCTTATTTTTTCTTCATAAACTAATATACTTAAATGCCTGGCAAATCCTTATTTCTTGAATCTTTTTTCAGGACACTTGATGAGATTGTGTGGGCTCTCTCTAGGGAGTCTGTCCTGAAAATCTGCAAACACAGACACTGTTGTCATGCTGCCACATTTCATGGTGTTATTGTGAGTCTCAAAACATACGGTGGCTATTTTAAAGCTTTATCTACCAGAGTAATGACTGTTAGCTGTTTGCTTAGGTTATTTAATATCAACCATGAAGATTTTAATATCGAAGCATTTCACAGGCCTTCATGTGTGTGAGACAGAAACCCATCAAATCCTGATGTTGCAAGTGAAGAACCAAAGCCATGGAAAGATTAAGAAGTGTAAGGTCACAGAGAAAATCTGCTGCATGTACCCAGGTTTTTCCAAGTCCTTTAGGCTAGTGTCCAAATGACCGATTTATATTTTATTCAGCTTTCATGTAAGATTAACAAGCAAAGAGAAGACTAGGATATTTTGATAATGTAAAAATGACTGAAAAGGTTACATCTAAAACCTTAAGATTCTAAAGAGAAGAACAAGAATTATTTCTGCTTTACAGCATTTAAACAAATCTCATTCCATTTAGGACTTGAAGTTAGTAATTCTGCTATTTCTTCCAGCATGAGAAAAACAGAAGTTTTAAAAAAAAACATCTTTCACAATATTCTTTCTGGCATCCCCTTATGATAGAAGACTTCTTGTACTTCATGACCAGAGTATATTATATTGCAACAAACAATGGTTATATGTCTCACTAAAAGCATAATAACCAGCTTGCTCAGTGGTCAGCAGGTCAGTAGAAAGAACTGACAGATTTTGAAGTGACTGACAAGGACATGATATGATCGTTTCTGTTCCGATTCAGGAGAATCTGACCTTTCAAAACTCTTCCTGCATGAGAGGACATTGACCTACCAATGCAGTCAATCCCACCTTAAATGTAAAAATGCTTTATCTCAGAAAAGAAAACAACCTCCTGAGGACAGAAAGAAATATTCCCTTTAAGAAATGCAATAAAGTACTTAACTTTGCAAGCACCTTTTGACCCTCGTTCTTCAGAAGAGAGAAGGTGTCATGCTCAGACTAGATCTACTGTAGCCCTTCCCACATAGAGGATGTAAGTGTCAGAATCTCCCTTTGCCATTTTTCCTTACCTTGAGGTATACAGGGGGAAGAGAGCTGATCAAGGACTTGCACAGATTTCAGGGGCAGAATTGAAACAGCGATACAGGATCCAGTGATCCAAAATGCAATAAACTTAATAAAGGCTCTCTATTTTCTTCCTTTTCCTATTATCTTTGCAGACCCAGTTCGAAGCCAGCGGAAGTATTACATTTGCCCTTCCAATAAAAGCTCAAACAGGATATGGAAACATCTTAATTTCAGACTAAGGAACTGAGACCATTTGGAAACTCAGATGTTTGCTGACACAGAAGGTCTGTGTTACTCCCCTAAAATTTACAACCATTATTCATTCTTTTCTGCTCTTTTTCCAAAGCACATTACCTTTGGCAACCTTGTCCCTAACTCACTTGCTGCACAATGAGAAGGCACATTTCTTAAAGCAGATAAAATGTATTTTATTTGGTCTTTTTTTCTTCCCTGTTTTCAGAGTTATGTTATGCTGCTGTCAGTCCAGAGCTTAATAGCTGTAAGAAATATATTCTACCTCTTCATTCTCTATTCAAGAGTCCTTTAACATGCTATTTCAGCTGTCCTGGTTGGTAACCTCATCTAAGAAGTAATTTTTAGGTCTATCTTCCTTTCAAACCATTCTGACAAACAGCAGCTGCTGAGCAATTTAGATTTCCTGCAGCATACTCTAATCATCTAATCCTTGTAACATCGACATAGCTGGGAAACCCTGGAGGGATTTCCTCTTCATGGATATGAAGTTTCAGCACTTTATATCTTTGTTTCTCACCCTTTTCTTTTCCCCCTTTGTTCTAAGAAAATATCTTGGCTACCTAAGTCTAATAGACAATATACTAATGAAAGCAGAATACTAATTACAGTGGCAATGGAAAAAAACAGGAACCTGGTGCTATAAGTCTTTGAGCTGGGACAGACCTTACTTGCTCCTGTAACATAGATGCATATCAAACCATGAATTTAATTTCCCATTCTGCACAAAATGAGTTAGGAAAAGAGAAGGACAGGGCATCTGTATAATTTGCATTGGGGAAAAAACAAGCACTATGGAAACCTGCAAGATTCTAGAGAGCAAGCTAACTATGAAGCTTCTTGACAAGATAATTTCCTTCCTGATTATGTTTGAGAGATGATATGTTAGAGGAATATTCTAGAAATGCTGAACTGAAGAAGCGCATTTGTTAACCACTGGCGGTGTGCTCTCTGATCACAGGAAATGTAAACACACTGAGCATGGCAGTGGTGTGATACGGGTCTTGAGTGTTTTGTATTGCTTAAAAAAATATACTCATGCAAAATGAAATTATACATAGTAACTGGAAAAGAAATCAGAGTCTGCAAGGTCTGTCTTTTAAAAGGGTGTTTCATTTTGACTGAAATGGATTACTTATAAAATGAAAAGAAATTGAAGATCACAGTCAATTATGTGAGTCCTCCTAAAGTCTGTGTTCCTTTTTTAATAGGGCAGTAAAAATACTGAGAAAATCTCTATCACTGGTAGTAAAACCTTCCAACATAACAACAGCCTTACCTACCCTGACACTAGAGGAAGCAAAATACTGTGGATCTCCAATGTCAAATGATGAAGCTTCTGAATACAATGAGCAGTTCAAAGCTTCTCAGTTGTGTTGGTGTCACTTTGCATTCACTCAAACTCCTCAGGAAGTACTGTGTTTCTTCCAAATGCGTAGTACAGTTACCTTTGATAAGCAGGACACTGTAATCATTGAAGGAGATTACCCTTTTTTACACACATAAGTAAATATGTACAAAGACTTACATAAACTAGACATTAAAAGTATCCCTCATACAACAAGCTCACATAGTAAAAGCTGGGGAGCAACCAGAGGCTGCCCAGGTCCTGGAGTGTAGGGAGACTCCCAAGCTTTATGGATTAGAACTTCCAAGGGCAGAAATCTTGTGTGATGTGTGCATAATTAATTCCTACCTCATACAAAATGGTTTTACCAGACTTTGTTCATCCTTTCCACACTTAATCCTCACTGTAGTTCTCATACAGCTGCATTTCAACTGTAGAGAATATTGCATAACATTTCACTGGGAGAAAAATCAGCTTTTTAACGCAAAAGTCTCTGTCACTCCTGTTAGCAGCAGTTTTCTGTGTTACAACTAGGAAGGGACTATATTTGAAAGGTGTCTAATCTGTCCCTTTTAACTTCTTTTTGTCAAAGCGTCTGTTCTTGAGAATAACACAATTTAGTGTTAAGACTGATTTTTCCCTATTTATTTTTACTTGATATACATTTGCATAATGCATTTTCATTACCATTTTCGTTTCGACTTTCTAACCTATATGGCCATGTTCATCAGCTGTTATGTCACCGTGAGAGTAAATCAATCATTTAAGCCAATTTGTCTGTCATACTAATTGTTGACAAAGATTAATTGCCTTAAATTGCAATAATATTGGCGAGTTCTGCCAGAAGTCACATCTCCCCTTTCCCTCCCAGATCTACGTTCAGTGCAGCTTGTGGTCTACATAAGATCTATTTATCATTCCTTTTATGATACAGAAGAGCTCTCATAAATAATTCTGCTTGGATTTTGTGGGTGGAAAAAGGTTTATTTCCAAGCAGCTAAATTTTTTGCTTAAAGTTCATATGTGTTAACTAAAAAAAAGGCTTCACTGGAGAGACACTGAGAAAGTCTAGGACCAGGTGCCTGTGAAGGAGATCTATCACAGAGTACAGCATCAGAGATAAACACTCACTGATAAGTACCTAGTTATCCAACTTATTGTCACGGCCTGGATCCCTACCCATCCCCTCCTGGATGATGCTGTTTATGTCTCAAACAATGGGCAGGGCATTTTCTAAAGAAGAGGCTCCACCAGGAGTGCTTGGGCAGAGAACTCGGACAGAACCGTTTCTAAAGAAGAGGCGCCACCATGCCTACAAAAGCTCGGGCAGAGCATGTCAGAAGAAAAGTTCTTCTGTTAACGAACATTAGCAAGCTGTTAATGTTCTGAGTGAGGGCACAACTGGCGAGCTGGGGTATGGGTGCTGGGGGCTGGAGTCTGTTTCCCCAGTGGAGAACCAGCTGCCACCCGCCCCTCCCCTTCCCGAATCTGACCTGGATGCAGGGCTCTTGCGCCCCCCAAAGGTCAACCGCGAAGGTGACCTGGATGCTGGGCCACCCCGAGGGGCGGTGCGGGACTGGACCAGACCGAACTGCATAAAAGGTGAGCCCGAACTGTACTCCCCATCGACCCGTCACCACCCCACGCGAGGAGTTTCTGCCTGAAACGAAGACACGTGCTGGAATGAGGGACTGGTGATGTTCTCTGTGTTTGTCTCTTTGTGTGTGTCCCTCTATCTATCTCTTTCTGTGTCCTTTCTTACTTTTCAACTCTTTCCTACTGAGTTTCAATATGAAGGGGACAATGAAAGTGGAACAGCTGTTATAACTAAGGAAATACCCCATAGTCCCACCGAATTAGCAAGGTTACAAGAAAAGTATAGCCGACTCCCTAAGGAGTCTGAGACTGAGTATGTCTGGAGAGTGTCTCTCACTGGGGGAGACAGGATAAAGCTTAATGAGGATGAGTCCCAAGGTTATTGGGGTCCTGGTGTGGTTTTGACTGTGGATGATACTCAAGCGCCCTGGTCCCTGACCCAGCATGTGGCATATTGGGCAGGAGGGCTGAATCCCTTAGAGTGGGGGAAGCTGGTGGCCATCCACACTTCGGGAAGAGACCAATTCACCGAGAGTATGCAAAAAGTGGCTTGCCTTCAATTAATGCATAACAGGCACCTAGAGCATCACCAACCCTCCCTGATGCTGCTAAAAGCTGACCCAGACCGAACAACTCCTCTGATAAGGGGCCTTCCTGATCCCTTGAAGTTTTATGCAGTTGAGACCCAGGATCGCCTCAGAGCAGTGGTAACTCCGGGGGGAATGCTGCGGGAGCAGCTACGGGTGGCTTCAGCTTCGGGGGTGGGGGGGCACAAGGAATCCGCTTTAACAGAATCCGCCCTTACGCAGGGGAAAATTGCCCAAGAACTGATCACATATAGCCGTCGTGTGGGGATTTCGGGAGAGGCCCATGAGGAGAAAGCTGCAGTTAGGAGAACAGAGGTGATACATTGCCGACCTGAACCCCCGGGAAGTGGTTTGGGGCTATGGAAAAATCTGCCGAAGGAAGATAAAATCTCCCCTGTCAGCAGGACAGTCCTTTCCTCTGCCCCCCCCTCCAGCCCCCATGGAACTGCAGTCCAGGAAACTTCACTCCTGTTCCTGGGGGATGAGCAGTGGGTTCGTCTTGATGTTTCTAATTATTAATCTAATTCCGATTCTATTAATTCTAGTTCTATTAAAGGCATGGAAATTCAGATTGCTTCCTGTGACAGCTCAGCCATTACAGTATGCACCCACATTGCCTCCTTCCCAAAACTCACTGTGAATAGCAGGTGCCCTTTAACTGCTGCTGTGGTTCCTTTGCAGGAGTTCGACTGAAGATGTTTTGCTTTTGCTGGGAAGGTACACAATCACCCCTTTTCCTCAAAGGTATGGACATTCTCCAACAATTGACAACTTAGAGAGTTTAGGATTGCAAATTTCAAACCTTGCTCTGCAAAGAAGCAGAGAAAAAGTTCTGAAACTTGTACTCACTGAAACTGCCCCCATTCTGGGAGGGGCTCAGCAAAAGACAGGCAGAAAGTGGTGTGCTCAATTAGATCATTATTGCCACACATGTCAGGCAGAAGAAGGAGCTTGAAAAACACTCTCCATACAGGAGCCATCCAGTAATCAACCTGACCCAAAACCTCCCTCTTCTTATATCAAAACTGCCCCCACATTTGATCCGCACCTTAAAAACCTGTGGTTTTCTGATGCATCCTCCCAGAGGGAGGGAAAAGGATGTACAGATGCCCATGGCAAAGAACATGTGAGGGAACAATCCATCTAACATTCCTCATATTAAAACTAGTTCAAGAGTGGACCAAGTTTCTTTCCTTTTCCTTGCAAGAAGAAGAAAGAGAGGGGAAAACAAATCCGATCTTCACCTGTCAAGAAATACTGGTTCTTATCTACAAGTTGACAAGTTTTGGTGTGATAATATATGTTAGCATTTAACCTTTGTATAACAATTTGATTGCTAGTTTAATAATATGTTTAATATGTTTAATAATATGACTTTTTAGAGATCTCGGTTCCAATCCAAGACGTTCATCTGAGGTCCTTCGCCTGAGTTCCCAGGACACTTCAAACTGATCCTGATTCACCATAAGCAGTACCCACTGCTCACACAGTTCAGATCAGGTTGGATCACCTGTAGACAAGGTGGTGAAAGTCACTCGAAACTTCCCTTTCTCTGCGAAATTTCTAGTTTGCATTCAGAATTATGACTCTTTTTTTTTTTTTTTTTTTTGGGGGGGTTGGGAGAAGAAGGTGGATGTTTGAAAGGAAATTATGACTTTTGAACAAGTTTCTAACAGCTTCCTTGAAGAAAATTTGTGGTTTTGTTTTACTAAACAGATTAAAAGGAACGAGAAACAGTAGTAAATTTTAAAACTTGGTGTCACAGAGACGTCTGGAGCCAGACTAGAAAAAGGCAGCAATTTCAGTAAAACAGTGGATGATACCCACAGTACTTGAATCTGTTGGAAACCATTAGAATAGAGTCTTTATGAATTAGATTCACTGAGATGGACATTGCCACAAAGTGGGGGAGTTTAACTTGAAAAGTCTTGCTTTTACCCCACGGTTTCAACTCGTATAATAGTTTTTTCACTGTATTTAGAGGATTCACAACCTATCAAGCCTGATGGATGTCTCCTTGTCTCCAGCAGACAGACAGGTGGTATTTGTTTAAAAGGTGGCACAGTTCCAAAATATGCCTATGGCAAGAGCTGCTGAACTCTGTCAGGAGAGAGTGTGAAACTTAATTAACTATGGACGCCTCTGCCCAATATTTATTCCTACAACTGAGTTTTGTAATGACTTTGGTATTATTCATAAAGCCGAGTGAAAGTGGGAACTCTTCCATCTGGTAAATTTTTATGTCTAAAAGTGATAGCTGAAAGCATTTTTAAAATTTTTCATAAAGAAAAAAATGTGAAGAATTTTCAGAATGAGGTATCAGAATTTTGTATTTCATCTTTACTCTTACAGATACCACACATTACAACAGTCCAAAATATAGAAATACAGAAAACTAAACCTAAATGAAAAAGAGAGGTTCGTTTCGTTAAAATAATTCCAATGACACTGATAAAATCCCACAATACATGTTTTTTCAGCACTATCTGCTGCAAAATTTTTTACTTAAGTATTTGTGAAAGCTCAGAATGGCTGTGATGTCACACTCTGTAAACTCTTCCAGTATTAAATGCCTGAAGCTTGTCCAACAACCACAGTATGAATACAGTATGAAACATTCATATGCAACATAATACATATGTTCTCTTTCAGATTTTTTTTTCTCTAATTTTAATAGTAGTTTTAATGATCTTCTGAAGAAGATTACAAATCATTACATTTGTAAGGAGCCAATGCCAGATTTCAGTGAAAAGTGTCACATTCTAAACCTATGTACTTTTCATTGAAGAAGTCCTTTTCTTTCTCTTCAGATCATGAACAATTGTGTGATAACATGACAAATACAGTACATGCTGTATTTCACTACAGTCATATATTAAATTCTGTTTTAGCGGGAAGGTATTTTTAAACTGTTGGGATAGTTGTAGAGTCCAAAACGCAATGCCTTTTTAGGATTTTAGATAAGTGCATGTGACAAAATTCTGCTGAAGCAGTGGCAGGAAACTTTAAATGTCTACAAGTGACATGCCTAGGTCTTAGCTAGTCATAGAAATGAGTATCCTCCTCTTAGAAGAAAAAAAAATGTAGACATTGATTTATATGACCTACCTAGGGAATACTTCCAATCTAATCTAATTCTTATTCTGCAATGAAATGGATCACTACAGTGTGTCTCTCTCCTTTGATTATAAAACAGGTCTAAAAAGACTAGTTCAGGCTTAAGCAGCTAACTTTCAAATTCCGAGTGAGAGCAGATACATCTTACATAACAGTATATATTAAAAAAAATTCTCTTCAAATAACATAAGTTTTAAGTTATTGAATTTTTTAACTTTGATTTTTTTTCTCTACACAGGAAAATAAATTCTACTGGGAATTTTTACCTTCAGTTATTGTTGAGACATCCATGCTTTTTTTTTTTTTTTTCATTTATTTAGGGAATAATTGACTAGGAAATGTTTTTTCCTCCCTCCTATACAGTTTTTCAAAGTAGCCCATTGAGAATAAATTAGGCTTATATAACATAAAATTTAAAATGACATTCAAGTTTGATAATAAAATAGATCATTTAATTTCATGTTAGATGTTGAATGTAAAAAAAAAAAAAAAAAAAATTCTGAACAAATAAGAATGGTGTAGAATCTAATCAAGGGAATTATACCTGCATCAAGGAAGCCAGTTTTTGACTCTTACCTAGAGTTATATATGGCATCATAACTATTTTTTTTCTGAATAGGGATTGGAAGGCAAGCATGTGGTCATTGATGATAAAGATATGTGTCAAAATACAGTGTATGTGGGATAATTTTTTAATCCTCTGCTTACCTGGTTAACTTAAAGCTAATTCTAAATACTTTTGAAATACAGCTTTTGCAGAAGTCAATAGTTTTTAGCTGATATTTCTCTTGGTGAGCTTTTGTTTTGACTTGGAAAAGAACGAAGAATGAACCTCAGATAAATAAGAAGATTAAAATAAGCTTCAGATATTCTTCACCAACTTGTCAATTATTTACAAGCCACAGTTTTCACAGTTCTTATTGCACATGCATTTACAGCACAGAAGCTGAGACTCACAAAGGCTAAAAGTGGCTCACCGAAAAGAGTGCATGAAAGCCCAGGAAAAACACCTTGGTAATGTGAATTACTTTTCACTTATACAAATCTCCTTAAGAAACACGGGAAAAAAAGGTTGCACAGACAGACATATTAACAAATTGTTATCTGTGCTTCACAGAACATTTAATTTTCATTTGCATTATTAATTATGTTTTGCAGTTCTACATTGCTTTCCATTTGAGAGCTTGAAAGTACTTTGCAATTAAGAATGAATTACTGAAGGTAAGAAAATCATGTTGCTCTAGAAATGCCAGATCAGTAACATTATACCAGGATATTTTCTAGGAGAGTTTTCTAAAGGCAGGAGTAGGCATCATGAGCAAACAGTAGATTAAGTTTTATTGGTTTTGTTGTTTTTTTTACATCTTCCCAGTCTACCTTAATTGTGATCTTCTGTTTTAAAGAATGGTGTAAAAAGTTTCCTTTCAGACCATGGGGGAGGGAAACTATGGTTGCTAGAAAAACGGGACAGCAGAATTTGAAGAAGACAGCTCATGCAAGTGAAAACTCGACTGCACAAGCGACTCTAAGAAGTTGTGAAAAAAAAAATCAGCAAGTTAAAAAACACTAAATAGTGTCTCTGACATCTGACTCAGTAGAGCTTACTTACCAGACTCTAAAAAAGGCTTTTAGCTCCCACACAACAGAGACTATAACCACAGGGTTAGTTTTATGAAGGCAGCTGGAAACAGTGGTCACTCAGTAATAACAGGCAAAAGACTGAGTTGGCATGGACTTTGCTATTAATGACAACCAAAGACTAGAAGGAACACAACTGGATCTTGGTGTCTAAAGTTCCCACTAGGGGGAGGTCATGTAAGGGAAATATACATACATACATATACTTGTATGCACATGTACATTTACATATATATATATGCACAGACACACCTACGTGTGTAGTGTTCAACCAAAGAAGCCAAATAGCAGATGCTGGAATATTTCACTGTTTCCTGTGCTGCACAATGCCATGGCATGATATTCTGTGGCAAACACTACATTTAATCAGTTGGTGCCCTCCCATACATGCACAACTCATAAGCTTAGACAACTGTGGAAAACGGGTAGAAGTTGTATTAACATGGGCGGTTATAAAGTATGTTACTGTAGAAAGTAGCTGGTTTTTGTAAATTACCTTTATGAATAATATTTACTCCTATTTGTTAGTTTGCTTCCTCAGGAAAGATGCAGCAAACTGACCAAGATAATAATTAAACGTGAACTTCCTAATCTATGGGCTGGGCTGATGCCAATGTCTTGACAACAGTGACAATGGCAAATGATGAACAAGAAATAAATCAATGGGTGAGGAGGGGATGTAAGAAGAGGGAAGGCTGAGGGGTGCTGATTGATCTTTCAGTTCTAATTCACAACCTTAAACATGGCATGGGGAGAAGTACTGGGACCAAATACAAGGAGGGAAATAAAAGTGGGAAAAAGTGGTCTATTCCTAGGGACTCAGTCAAGCCTTCAGTCCAGTGGCACCTCTTCTCCATCCCACCCTTCACTCCACCGCACACACTCTACCTTACACACTACAATAACAAAATGCAGATGATAATCAACATAATCAATTTTGCAAATTAAGAGGAAAAAAGAATGATCTTCACTTCTTTGATACCATTCAGGCAGGGTCTACTATCACACAGCACAGCATAACAAGCTAGAAGGGATCTCTGAAGGTCCTCTGGTTCAACCCACTGCTCAGGGCAGGTCTAAATTCAAAGTTAAATCAGGCTGCTTGCAACCTCATCCAGGTCAAGGATTGAATATCTCCAAAGTTGAAAACCCAATTTATGTACATTTATTTTTAACCCTTCCCCTTAATGAAGGTCCTTAAGTCAACTCATTGAAAGCTCTATAACAAAAGGCTAAATTGGAAAAAATAATAATTAGATAACAAAGTCAAGCACACCAAAATAAGGAGCTGACATTTAGAGATTTCTGTAAAACTAATTCTATCACTCTGGGTATTGGGAAACAGCTTTCAGTTATCTGATCACATGCTCTTCTTACATCTTCCACTTTCACTCTGCCCCCTAAGCTCATTCGATGCACAAGATGGGCAAACAAAGAGGTGGAAATAATTTTACATAGATATATTTTGTCTGGTATTTTCTCACTATCAAGGAAAATGTAATAACTTTTGCAGTCCAGGCTAATTTATTTTGTTATAATAGTTGTACTTAAAAGGCAATAATAAAATATGGAAACATTCATTCATTGCTCATTCTACAAAAGGTATCTGTGTGAGGCCTTTTAATGAATTCAAGGTGTACTTTTTTTTCCCCTCTTTATTTCTACCACTTATATTCCAGACATAACTATGTATGCACACGTAAACATAATACGTATATTGTGTGTGTATACAATGACAAACATCAGAATTACCTTACAAAAACAAAGAAAAGTACTCAGTAAATATATATATTAAATATATTCACAGAAGCAAAGATCAGATGGATCACTGAACACATAGATCACTTCGGTATTAAGAACACTGCTTTTCTTACACCATGCAGAAAAAGCCTCTCCTACTTGAAGGAATAGCAAGCAATTAGTCAAACATCAGGAGATCCTAAATACAACTAGGAACTGTTGTTTTCTTCTGTTTGCCTCTCCATTTTGATTCAGATACATATGGGAGATATTTTAAGCCTTTCATTCCAAGAATAATACTCTTGATTTTGTCATCAATAAAGCATTTTTAGAGCTTTTTTTTTTTTTTTTCTGCTAGCTTCTTGTCATTGCTGACCATTAAGGTTTGCTTTACTTTTTCTTCTCCTAGGCTATGGACCTCTTAGGAGCTTGTTCTTTACTTGAGTGTGCTTTTTTCCAGCTGGCCCATTTCTCAGTCTCTGCATTAATTTTTCCTCAGTGCCAAGGACTGCCTTTATTATTACTGGCTGTGTGAACCTATATCAAAGTGTCAGCAACTGAAAAAAATATTGTCTTCTTTCTTGAAAATAAGAAATTAATTTCAAAGCACCTACTACCCATCTGGCAATTACAGCAACAATCTCTAACTCTCTAAATACTGTAATCTGTGATATGTTTAATGGTTACAGAATAAAAACAAACAAAACCTACCAACTATGTGTTCAGAAAATAACTCTGGATTTGAGAACATGAGAAATTTAAATAGGTGATAAATTCATTTGGGTGTCAAACATGTCCATTAAATGTACTAAGAGCTGTAAAAGCAGCTGTCAAAATCTAATAGAAATATTGTCATCCTTGCAAGTACCAGAAAGGTACATAATACATGACTTGTACTAGTGCTAATTAATCTATACTGTGCTCCAAATTGTTATCTTTGCAACAGTTTGAGTTGTTAGAAAGTCATCTAAATTATGAGCAAATAACTGAAATTAGATCAGCTAGCTTAGTTTCTTTGTTGCTCATAAATTATACATAACGGGGTAGCTAGCTTTTTTTTTTGTTTCAAAAAACCACATGCCATTGTTGCCCGCTAGATTCAGCACACATTTTTCTTTCTCAGTGCTGTCCTTTATTTCTGTTCAACAGGAGCACATGAATTATTTGTGACTTGTTCTTTAGGTTGTGGAATGTACATATTGATGTTAATAGTCTCCAAAGGAAGACATCCATTTTTACAGGGGAGAAAGGTCTGGGGGAACTACTGAGGCTTGTCTGGCAGCATGGTCCAGAAAACTTCAGATGGAGCAGGGCATTGACTTATCAGATGGATTCCCTGGTACCTATTCTACCCCTTCTCGCCTATATTCACTGTAGGCTGTTCTCCATGCCCCATGCTGAAAGAGATGTCATGCTGCTGTACTAGTCTTGCAGCTCCATTGCATCCAGATCTGTCACATATGGGGAATTTTAAAACATTGCCTATTCTTTTTTGCACAAGCAGGGCATACTGTTTTCCTTTGGATCCTCATATCTTAAGAACTGTATTTCCATGTGACAGTCAGAGATCAAAAAGTGCTCAGGGCTTTTCTGGCTGAGGAACAAAAGAATGCCGTACCATACTTTCAGCAAATACTACTTGTAGAATTATCTAGCTTCACAAGCAACAAAGTACTTTTGCATACCTGATAGCACTGGGGAATATCATTCACTCTATGTACTATCAAATACTATCAAATATCACTATCAAATACATACATCAAGTGGGTGTTCATTCTGATACAGCCATATCCCACAGATCTGACATGTCTATGTTGCATTATCCTTACCATTCACCAGAGCTATTAATTGAATGTGGTTCTGGAGTGCTGTTTATGCAAAAGAAAGTTGCCTACCCTGGTTTTGGTACTTAGGTGGTAATCCTTAGGTAATAGGTACATAAGTTGTATGTAGTCTGACACACGGCTATATTGCCATGCTTGGTCTCTTGCTCTTTCATGGGCTGAGCAATTAAATAACTCATTAGTAAAATGTTGACACCAGAATCAGATACTCCTACACAACAGATATGTCCGCTGCTTCAGTTCTTAACTATCTCCATCAGCTTTTCTGCTCACCACCCTACCCACAAGTTGTCATTCCTGATGGCACAGCTTGAATAGCATGTCATAAACTCCTGAATGCCTGCTGTCCCAATGAACAGACTTCCTTTAAGGGAATATTTTCAGTACTTAGCACCTCAAATCTCCTCTGATATTCATACTAGTGAATATTGCATGTTTTGTTGCATGATTTTACATTTCAAGAATGAAACCATTTTCCTATTTATTTGATATGTAAGCTTGGAGGTGGTGAATGTAGAACACACCAAAATCTTTTGATGCTGCCAGTATACATTAATGTCAAAATTATTTACGTCTCTTAATCATGGAAAAATGTTTATGTTTATCAGTTACCTGTTACAGGCTAAACAACATCCTTATTTAACTCACAAATGCAAGCTCTTCTCCAAAGAGTATTCAAAATAAACGGTAATGATTTCATCATAACTATCTAAATTTAAAGAGTCTTCAAGAATCAAGAATAAACTTGCCTGGATTTGTTTTAAGCTGAATTTCAGCTCTTGTTAAACACTGATGAAGCTGGAAGTGTAATAGACTTTCAACTTATTTTATGGATGTTCAGTGAAAATTCTAGCACAAGAAAAGTAAACAAATACAATCAGAGGTATTGGATCATGGGTATTAACTAGACTAGAAATTAACAAGCTAAAGATCAAAGTTATTGAGCCAATGAAACAATGTCAACAAATTAATTTCAGATGTAGCCAATCATGAAAGAGGTGTATTTTCACCTCGAAAGTTAAGAAAGGGGGTAGTATAAAAAACATGCCGAATAGGGCAAACAGCCCTTTCTCTTTCCCCTTCGTATAGCAGTCACTGTTCCTACCGTTAAGTTCTGCAAATATACAGTAATCAGAACAATGCTTTGAAGAACTCCTCTCAAGCAACTGAACTAAAAGCTTTTTTGTTTGCCTAGACATAACCCACATTTTCCTTCCACAGACATCTCAGGTTTTCCTGGGAACTGCTGAACAACAGATCATCACCCTTAATAAAATTCTTTGATGGTTGTAAACTGATTGTCTGCAATACCCATTCAATATTTCTACATTTCAAGCCAAAATATCTTGAAAAAAACCCACCACATTCTTGAGAAGGTGAGCGGTTATCAACTTGGTCAGTTTGCACTGAGCTTTTCACCACTGCAGCAATTGCATGGTCAAACCTGTGAAGGTAAAGCTGATTTAGCTATATGTGCCTAAATTGCTATCATCTTTTCCGCTGGCATAAGCCAAGTCGGAATGCATCTCCATTTTGGAAAAAAAAAAAACCATAGTTTAATTCTCAACAGACTTCTGATAAATTGGATTAAAATTTTGTTAAAGCTCTGTATTTATAGCTTGTTTTCTTTTTAGTAATTTTGGAGTGTTTTAAATAAGATGATAGTTGAAAACATGAACAGGTTAAAGAGCATAAGAGGGAAAATCTTCACATGGATAAGTACGTATAGATAAATAAAAGACAAGAAACAGAGGGCAGTAGTAAATTTTCAGTTCTTGCAGTGGAAAGAAATCACAAATTATGTTCTTAAGGGACCTGGATGGGAACCAATGTTGTTCAACATATTGACAAATAAACTGGAAAAGGAAGCCAGCAATGTGGGGACAAAACCTGCAGCCTGATTGAAAGGAATTGCAGAAGGACCTCATGAGACTGGAACAAAGGAGGCAGTAAAAATCAATGCAAATAAATGTACAGTGATACACATAGGAAAAAATATTTTTAATTTCACATATAAAATTATGTTTTCTTGAGTTTATCATTACCCCACAGGAGTGAGGTTATCTCTCATAACCTTGTTAACAGCAGGGATTATGACTGATTGGATAGCAAGTACCACGAAAATGTCAGTTCAGTGCTTGATAGTTGTCAGAAAAGTGAATGAAATGCCAGGAATTATTAGAAAAAAATAAAAAGGAGAACAGATCAGAAAGCATTAATATGCCACTGTTATAAACCTGTGGCTAGCTTGCATCTTGAAACACTGTATTGAGTACCTGTGTTCCTGTTTCAAAAAGGGTTTAGAGAACTGGAAGGGTTCACAAGAGGGAAGCCAAGATGATGGCAGATATGCTGTGGCTTCTGTGTGAAGAGTGAATATGTTGGGACATTGCAGCTTGGAGCAGTGACAAGTGAGAAAAGTTGTGACAATAATCAATAGGATTATGTGTGGCATGGTGAAGCTGGAGAGAGGTCAATATTTGGAAACCTTGAGAGCACCACATGGAGGTACGAGAAACCACGTTTAAAACAAACAGAACAAGGTTCTCCATGCAAAGGTTAGCTGAGTTGTAGAGCTGCCAGCTGAAGTACGTTGAAGATGTTTAAGGTTTATATGCATTGAGGAGTAAATGCGAAGAGTTCATGTCAGAAAAAAAACTGGTTCTGCTTACAAAGTCCCTGAGCTGAAAAGAGCTAAAGCAAGGGAGGATATTCATTTGCAAATTGTTTTACCTGCCTTCAGTTTTACCCTTGTTCAAAACAGGATACCTAGTTAGATGGCCTTAGGTCTGACCCGATACAGAACACTGCTTTAAGACATGGAAAAAGAGTGTGAGTCCTGTCTCTGAATTAGCTGTAAGGGACTCACAGACTAGCATCTGACTTACCTTTTCCCCTATAAATAATGAAGTCCAAGCTAGTAATTTTCTAAGATAAATTTGTTTATCTTCAGCAATTCAAAATATCCCTTTTATTTTACAAAACCGGTATCTTACTGTAACACCTCAGGTTTTACCCAGGCCTACTGGATGCCTCTGAGCAATCTGCTCTCTTCAGAAATGGTGCTGGTTTCTATCGAGAATTGTTCTGTCAGATTTGGCACCTGCTCACATGGCCCTTTTCAGCATGGGAAGAGACATTCCTCAGCTCCCCAGGTTGCGTAAATATTTCCTGGGTAGGCTGTGTCTGCTTTTTTTGACTTTGATCCTTCCAAAGGAATAGTGAACTTACTCTTTTCCCCCACATATATTTTGTTCCTAGTACTTTAGTTTCAACAGAAAAAGAGAACAAAGAAACGTGTCTAGACTTACAACTTGTTATTTGAGGGACCGTCTAGAAACAAAGTTTTACAATATCATGTACAGTTTTAGATTAATCTTAACAACTTAATACCTCTCTTACTGCTTTGTACCTCTTACCTGCAGTCCCAATAAGAGCCACCAATTAAGGATGCAGTGTTCACAATAACCCTTTTTCTCGCAGGATTACTCTCAGTGCTGGATGCTGTTGATGACTCTCTTTCCACAGGTTACATTTTCTTGGAGTTAGGTTTTGGAGTTAAAATTGTAGACATTTCTGAAAGCAATCTCTAGAGCTAGCTGTCTCAGGTGCTTGACAGTGATCCCCTCTCTGCCAGGGAAGCTAGCTATAGAAATGACTTTGAGAATTAACCCCTGAGGCTTGGGCAGCTTGTGCAATTTGCTGAACTCTTCCCTGACAAAGGACTCCTGAGGCACTCAGGTTTTATATATGCATCACTTATACATACACTCTTTAGCTCATGATTCTGATGTGTTGCTAGCTCTGTACAGGCAACACCTAGCAGTAATGGGTCATTATTATTAATGCTGAATTTGATCAATCTGGACACATTTATGGAAATAAACATAACCCCAAACAGTTATTAGGAGACAATGTAACACTATCACAAAAAGTCAGGGAATCTTTTGTAATTCAAAACCTGATTGCTCTGCTGTTTTGAAGACATACATGCCTCCTGCCGGGAGGGAAGACAAGTTATATTACAAATGCAAATTCTTTCTCCTGCACAGAACAAGACCTCAAGCTGGCCAAAACCATGAGAGGGACTTCTTATTCTCTCTCCTTGAGGTGAGCATAAAAATGGGTTTCCAGTGTCTTAAAAGCAGAACACAGATGAATAAACTAAAACACGGAAACTCATTAAATGCCAAAAAACCACCGATCTACTGTTTGAGGAAAAGAAAAAAGGGAATGGTTGTTGTGTCCTTGCCATTTGAGTCTTTTCCTCCTGGTGCACTTTCTAGTTAAGTAGCTTTAAGTGCCTTCCAAGGCTGAATATGTTGCATACAGGGAGCCCTGGGGGGGTTTCCTTCCCCATGCCCTGAGGCTGCCAGCTTGTCTGAGCCTCTGCATTTTCCCTTTAAGCTCCTTTTTGGCTCTGCCTTGACCTAAAGGCTGCCACATTTGGCACATCTGCAGCTCTCAGAGAGAGAGCGACCTCCTCTTTCCAGAGGTTTTGAATGTGAAACAAACAGGAGGCCATACGCAGGCAACCTTCCTTTCTGCTGCTCTGTCACATCCTTTATAAAAAAAAAAAAAATTAATACAGCGTGTTTATGATGAAACATAAACATTGAGACATTTTTAGTATCTGTCACACTCGAACCATAAATCAGAAAAGGCAGGAAGGAAAATTTGATATAGATTCTGGAACTGATAGCAGTTGGACATTTTATTTTCAAGGGCTGTCAGAGACCTTAAACTATTTTAATTGCAGCTGTTGACATTTTATTCTGTTTTTTTCTGTACATGGTTAAAAAGTGTGTATGTGTAAAATGAGAGGAACTAGAACTATGGATCATAGGCTAGCACAGCTACAACTATGGTGAAAAATAGTACAAAAATAAACAAGAAAAAACATGACTGTACCACTAACAGACAAAATGAACCATTTCTATTAACATGATTCCATGTAGCTCCCTTCCCCAGTGAGAAACTTTATGTTTCAATAATAATGTTTATATATGAATTCTGCCTATTTGATGTTGAGCTCATTGGTACAGTATTAAAAGGGTTTTCCAAGGCTATTAATCTGTGTTACATGTACTATCCACAGGCATTTCAAAATTGGAAGACAAACAATTATATACACTGACTTCTGGCAGAAAAAAACCTTAAGGCTCTATTTGAACTAATATAACTTATGGATTTATAGCTTACTATGGGTTTCTTTAACCAGCAGATCTTTGACTCTCACTGCCTGTATTATTGACAGACAAGAGAGACATTACAATATGTCATAGATGTGTTGGTATTTTAGATGTGTTTATTTCTTGACTGCGACTCTTATATAGGTTATTTCTTGACCTGCTTAGGTACATACAATAATACAGAAGTAATCACAATGTATATACTAGAAGATTGTGGGGTGCTCCTTGATAGGGAGATAAAAGGCTCTTTAATTTAATGTCTTTATGGTCCATCTTTTTAAGCTCTACTTCTATCCTTCGTTGAGTCAGATTCCTATTTCATTTACACAAGTGAATTTAAGGAGTAATCCCACTAAATGTAGTTGAATTACTAGGCATTTATGTCAATGGAAGAGAACAGAATTTTGTTCCTACTTTTCAGATCATTGATGGTAAGGAACATAATGAATTGTGTAGTGTTGTAATATTCTGTGATGTCAGTGAAATTACCATTTATGGTGCATTAAGAGTAGCTTCCTTCCAGAATAAGCAGGGGATAAAAGTAGTGGGCATACACAGTGATCCACTTTTCTAGATGAAATGACTGAGTTATTTTTCTTCATGAGACACACAAAAATGTAGTAATGTACATTTCAGTACACCAAAATACTCATATTTCCCCCTTCCTCTCCCACACTCCGAAAATAAGCTATTTCAACATATATTTCTATCTTGTATTTCTGAGGAGTAATTATCTACCTGAAGAGTTTAACACAAACTAATCTTAGGTTTTTACACTTATGTTTTTAAATACTCTTCTTGTTCCTGAGGTGCAAAAACAGCTTAGCTGTAGTAGTCCCACAAGCCTGCTACACTGACCAGTAATTACTACTATTTCACTGTTCTTACCCTTTTTCATTAGCGTTTTAGTCTATCATGGAAGCCTCAGTTTTCCAGGACCTATTTTAGGGCTTTCTTCCAGATTTTGAAAATATCCCAGCAGGTTCAACAAAGCTGTCAGAATCTCTGAAAAAAAATTCTAAAAGCTCAGAAATTGAGATTTTGTAAATGGTAACTGTTTTTGAAAAGTTTACTCAAAAAAGTCTGGATTTCCCATCTTAGATTACATTGTTCCCAAGTAGTAGCAGAGGCAGGGAATTCTAGATAATTTATTGTATGTTACCCACTTCTTTTCACCTTGAAGCCCACCTAAATTTTATATAATGAAAATTGCAAGCATTTTATTCTTCTGCTTGAGACTGTTTTCAATAAAAAATGCAGCATCTACCATCATAGTCCAACTGTACAGCACTGTAAAAGGGAGTTAGTGGGAAGTTATGTGACCATGACACCAAACCTATAATGAAATGAACTCCTCAGGTTGTGTAAATCAGCTTTATTTGTGTTGTCCAAGTGGAGACAGACAAATTTACATCAGGTGAAAATCTGGCCTATATTTTTTTGTATCCTTTTTATTTCTTTTTCTCCCACTGTTATTATTTCTGCTTCCACATGCGTACTTTTTACCTTTATGACAAAAGTGTGAACTGAATTGTGATGAGCAATGCACAGTTTCCATCCAAGAAGTCTTTCCTTTTGATTTGTGACCACATTTTCTTCTGAACATTCATCCAAGATTTTTGACTGTAAGGTCAGGTCAAAAGTTGAGGAATGAGTGTTTTGACTTATATAGAATGATGAATTGAGGTCGATTTTCTATTTGGAATAACCTATAGAATAATAATTTTCTCTTTCAAGCTTAGTTTTTCTCCTTTCTATCCCCAAAGCACCTTAAAATACTCTGTTTTAATCAATATAATAAGCTTTTTCTGGTTGATGAATGATCTCAATAATGTTGTAATTCTTTCAACACTGAAATAATGTGCAACTCCTTCATTATGCTAGGCATACAGAGAACACACTAAATGCATTAGTATTCACAGCCAGGAAAAAGAAATCTCATATAAGCTTTTGGGCTACGTGATCTATGAAAGCGTGGAAAAGTTCACAAGGAAAAAAAATGTTGTTATAGATTGATTTTGACTGTGCATGTTACGGTATCTCTTCCTTATAAAATCAGTGTAAATCAGTTCAGAATATGCATCTTGGTATCAGGATTTAGAAATGGAAGAAAAGTTAGTAATGATTGGCAAACAATTGGTTGCAACTGTGATAACGTATCCTATGGATCTAGTGAATAAGGATTCATCTTTGGTAGCTTTTTTTGGGTCAGAAATGATCTTATGCTCAGAAATTTAACCCAATATAGGTAATCCAAAGCCCATACACAATACCATTTTAAAGATCGGAGTATGTACTCTAATAATTTTCACCAAATGAACAATTTCTGCTTTATGAGAGTATTGGAAAAAAGAGGATATTGTTTCACGACAGGGGAAAGGATCCTTTCTGAGCTGAAGGAAGAGGAACGAAAAAGCTTGACTTTACATTCATGAGGGCAGGAAAAATGTTGTCAGCAGTAGGAAAAAAAAGAAAGAGCTCTGTTCTGACACTGGGAAAAGAAACCTGCTTGGTTAACTCCACCTAATATCACTGCACTGCTCAGACATAACTGGTGAAACAGTATGCAAAAATGTAGTCGTCCAATTTTTATAAAAAAGAAAAGCTGCAGAAGTCCCAGGGGTGATTCCCTAGTTATATGGCTTTCCTCTGGCACTTATTACACCATGCAATATCAAGATGGTATTGCCATAAGCTTTTGGCGATGCTAGACAGTCCTTAGCTGTGGTCTCCACAGCATGGAGGTAACAGCTCGAAATGGAAGATGGGCCATGATATGTGCTTGTAATGTTTCATTGGCTGTTTCACTGTAACATTTCATTGGATATAATCATATTTTATCCACAAATGAAGATCTTGTATGACAAGCCAGAAAAGAAAATATTTTCAATCTGATTTCTCTCATCACAGTAATGTAAAGAACTGCCCAACAACAGCTCTGGAATATTAAGAGCTGCCTTCCACAAGAACATCTGGGAGCTTCCAATAGCAGGTGTCCATGCTGACAGCAGACTCAAACATGCTCACCATCTAAATTCTTCAATTAAAAGCTAAAACTATTGAAGGAAAGCAAACTGTCGCTGTACATTTCTAACCCATTCCAGTTTGTAGCAGAACTGTCAGACAAATTCTCAGATAAATTTGGTATCAGTTCACATTTTTGTATCCACTAATGATACCTGTTGATAGCAATTGTCAACCTCATGAATTAAGACAAGCAAAAAAGAACCAACCAGCACGGACAGATTTGTAGGATGTGGAAAATGGGATATGCTGTATAAGGTAGAATCTCAAAATGCCCCTTGAAAATGTAATTGCATTGGAGAGAATTTCTGCTCAATCGGAGCATATCTGTAGTTGAATGTGAGGATCAAATGCAAATCCATTTGAAGTCAATTTGAATCTTCAGACTGAGTTGAGTTTTGGTCACCTTACTGTTGGATAAAATAAGGGAAACAAAGGATACAAAAAGATGTGAAAGCCATAGATAAAGCAGAAGGGGTAAAATTCTGGCCTTAACTACAGTCAGTGGGTATTCTACCATGCCCTTCAATGTGGTATGAAATAAGTAGCAAGTATTTAGCCAAGTTTACCAACAATTATTAAGATTTTTAGTAAAAATGTGAAAAATATGTGGAATGTAGTCACTTAAAAGCTGATTTGATGAACACTATTTTTTTTAGCCTGCTGTCTGACATCAAGTGCAACTGATCAGAATGGTTGCATGTTTTGCATAAAAATATTATTTTAATAAACTAATAGAACATTAATATAAAGCCTAATTATAGTTGACCTGAAAGTGAATTGAATTTTTAGTTGAAAACAAAACTGAAAATCAGACTCACCTCTCCAGTCTCAACTTCACCCACAGGAGTAAATTACACTCTTCAATGAATTGGGCTTTAGGGAGCAGAACAGAGGAAGATACCTACAGTATTTCGTAAAAGGGGACTTTTTCAAAATGTAGGAGGCTCTTTTGAAATTAGTCTATTGGAAACAAAGGTGCTGTAGGTAAAAGCATAATCCAAAGGAATGAGCAGGAGTCCAACATACAAGCTGTACTCTTGCCTTGGCACTGAAGCAAGACAGGATTGTTCTGATTGCACTTATGTGTCAAAATTTCAAATAAAGAGAACAGAAGACTTGGCTCTGAATATTGTGGAAGGGAAACACCCGCTAGAAAGGGTTAAGATGCCTACAGAAATCAACACACAAGACAAATTAAGACAATCTTTTCTTAAAACCTAGACAAGTTTGTTAAAAGTACATCAGCATAACAAAGTATGCAATCATCATGTTATTTTGGAGATCTGTTTCATCTGTAACTCCTAGAAATGACTTCTACATAAGGATCTCCTTCCCTGCCTCGTTCACCACAATACAAACCACTATCTTTGAGTCAGCCACCTCTGAGAAAGAGGTGTGAAACATGGGTCTGCAACCTTTAGTGGTAATGGTTACTGAAGTCAATCAATGCCAAAATGTACCATTTTTATATACAAATATAAAAATATTGCTCTACTCCCTCCCTTTTCCCCTCTGAGACCCAAGAGATAGGCATATTATGATGTATTTTGTGGAGAGTTTTTCTTGATACACTATATTTGCAGTAATATACAGCTCTTCCACCACAAAGTAAATTACACTGCTCTGAGATGCCACAGCTTGGGAATCAAAGCTGAAAAAAAAATCTGTTTATAAAGGGGTAGAAAAGTTAGTATTCAGCTTTGTTAAGAAGAAGAGGGTGATCTGCACAGATCTGCGTGTCTGTGTTCGCAAATATCTAATTCATTTGCATAACTTTCAAAAATGTTCAATTCACAGCTGCTAATAGAACTCCAACTATCAAGGGCAAACATCTGAAAATGCATTTTTCTTCCAAGATGCATGAAGATAATCCACACATTTGACAATTAATTTGGGCTCTGTATCACATGGATTGGAAGGGCAAGACTCAGGATGGAAGAAAGCCAAATGAACCAAAAAAATCCCACCGACTTTAAGCCTAAGGCTTCCTCATAACAGTTTTGAATGGAATTTAACCAAAGCATGAAAACTAAGGATTAAAAAAAAAAAAAAAAAAAGCATCAATCTGTTCATCCCTACAACAAACAATATGCCTAAAAGAGGTTGTGTTTTTTTTTTTCTTCTCTCTGTGGGAGAAAAATAACTTTCTTTGTTCTTAATTGGGAATACGAATAGACATTACACAGAAGATCTTTAATTAACTCTGTCCCAGCTGAAACCAGGACGCATGCTAACTATGAAATTAATTGGTTTTTTTTATGGTTGCATGAAAGTTAGGAAGGGAAGATTTATGATAACATCTGCCTTTTTGGTTCTGTTCTGTTTGTCTGTACAGTGCTAACACAAAGAGAACATAGTCATAGGTCACTGTCTTGTATTAAGAAAAATTGCAAAAATTGTAACTGGTATATTTTTTACATGAGTCTAAATAATTCTTACAGAAAAATAATTATTTATAGAGATTTCCAAGCAAAGGTGCAGGCAAGAATATCCTATTTCTCCTGTTTACTATAATCGGGGTTATTTTGAGTCAGTGTCACTGTGGCAGGTGACTAGAGACAAAAGAAGACAAAGTCAGTTGTCTTGATAACTTACCTTAGAGTTGAGGTTTGCTTTTAATAGTAACTGTATGAAGTAACTTGTCTAATGGATTCAAACTCCTGCTGGCAGCCCCTCCTTAAGTCCAGCTGACATAGTTTCTTATTTGCCCTACCCCATAGCAGTCAAGACCTTGTACTCTGGTATCAGTGATGACAAAATCACACCAGTTGTTTTCTGTATGTTATATCAATCTTTCTACTCTGTAATTCAGATTTCTACTGCAAACCTATCATGTTCTGAATGGACTTTTTCTGTGAAATGGGAGTACTTGAGGCTCTTTCATTTTATGGAGTCTGTCCTGGTGTTCATCTCATCTTCTATGACTGCAAAATTCAATCAATTTTTGGATTGGCTGATCAGTCTGCAGGCCAGAATACAAATACCTGCCACTTCTGACTATTTCAATTAGTCAATTGCGCTATATGTAGCATTTGACAGCCTTTGTCACGGTTGGAGGACGTGGAATATGGTGAAAAGCCTTTTCTTTCACAGAGAAAATAAAAAAGGTAAGAAAAGTGGCCCACAGACAGCTAATACACTTCAGATATGTGTGTTTTGTTGCCTTTTCTCAGCAGACAAGTGTTTCTCCCAAGGAACTTGGAAAATGCCAGCTAAAGTTTTCTGAAAGTGCATGAATCGCACCAACTTACAAAAAAGCTAAAGGCATGATGCAGTGTGGCCACCTCTCATCTCCCACACCTGCCTTTCTTCCTGATGGGCACTGCAGCCAGATGCTGTTGCAGCACTCGGGATGGGACTATGCACTCAGCGGCTCCTCAGTTGGCACTTACACAACATAGTGCAGATGAGGAGCCTCCTGGGATTAACAGAAACTCATAAACTCACTGTCTAGGTGGCAGAACAAACAGTGTTTGCTATAGGGCCAGTCCTCTGTGCAAGCAGAGATAGTGCAGTACCAGCAACAGCAACATAAAAAAGCAGGATTGTGTCATCTCATTCCTTACATGCTAAACAAAAGTACACTTAACACTAAATTTGGGCTTCCTTTCAAGGTCCTCAGTTCAAATGCACCTGAGAATGGGATTTTCTTTCCCTTGAAATATTTCAAACATACTGGGCCAGAATGTTGCTTAGCCCTGAATACAAATCAAGTCTGAATATGAAGTGAAATGGCAGTTTATGGCTCTACAAAACCAGTTTGCTCTCAGGACAAATAATAATTAAAAAAAAAGGTGCAGGTTACACCGATCTAAAGTATAACACTCCAAGAGACAGCCAACAGAACAAGATGAGGTCAGAGGCCCTTGGTGTAGAGAAATGTAATATGTCAAAATGGCTGTTAAATATTAACAGTGAGTTAAAAAAAATGAAAAGATATAGAGTCTGCTACAAAACCATAGCTCAACAGGACTTTGTTTTTGTTTTTGTTTTGTTTTTTTTTTTCTTAAAAGTTAGGTGACAATAGTTAAGGAAAAGTTTTTTGTTTTAATTTGTGTTAAATATTATTTCATTTTATTTTATTGAAAGGAATTTTTGTCGTTTCTGATGAGGAACAAAAGATGGTAGTGCTTTGTGTGGAAATTCTCATGAAATAAAATTCTAAAGAGAGAAAAAAGTCATGTTGTTTGGTTTACTAAACTATTTCACTGTCATCAAAGTGAAAAAAACCGCAACAAGTCAAGAGAACTTACAGATGGGCTTCACTGCAGCAAGTGCAACATGGTATTACATAGAGCCATTTCAAAATGAAACCTATGAATTATTTTCAATCTAAAAATGTACAAATTGAATTATTTCATTATTATTAAAGCACTTTGTGACATGCCTCTGTCACATTCTAACTTCAGCTTCAGGGGACTGTATCCATTTGTTTTATTAAAACATGAAGGATCCTACACTTTGCCACATTCATGGAGTGATACATGTTCTGAGCAACGATCCAGTGCCAATATTGTGACCCAAGAGACTTGGTCTCTGTGGTTATTTATTATTAGATTGGGCTGTTAACCACTGGTGATCACAAACTGTGGGGCTACCTCCAGCTTTGGCATCAGCAGAGATGTGGACTAAAATAATAAAAAGTTGTGTGACAAAACTGTAACAGTGTCTCGGTATCTAACCTCTGCAACTGCATGCACAGGGAAAGCTTTGGCATCTACTTACCATGTTCCTCCACTTCTGTGAAATGGCAACAAGTATAAATATTTTCAATCTTAACCTTACATTATTTCAACATAAACATCAGAAAAAAAAACATTCAAATCATGTTTCTGCTCATAAGACCTGTGTTACAAAGGATTTTTTCTCCATTAAGCTATATGATGAATTGTGTTATGAGGATGTAATAGCAAGACAATAACTTGTTCAGTTTGTTTAGGCACAACCTGAATGTAATCTTATTTCCAGATTACATTTACCTGATAAAAATCATATACTGAGCCTCTTTCCTAAATTGTTAGAAGTAAATATTGCTAAAGTAATAGCTGAGTTGAAGAAATAAAATAGCCCTCAGAGTCCATAAAGCAAAATTGTACATCTAACAGGCAGTTTTCTAGAAACTCAAATTTAATTTACCTGGTACAAAAATGGATTGACCATAATGATATGAATTGTTACATCCATCTTCAGTGTTTATAAACTGCGTTTCAGCTGGCAAACTGCTGACGGCAGAATGCAACATAAGATTTTCAGAACTACATTTTTACCTTATATCAAAGTTTATACCTTAGCACTCACATAGAGGAGCACAGTTTTATCAGCTCTAGATGCATGAAAATATGGAACCTTTCAAATGTATCTTTAAGCTAAATTCAGCTCTCATAGAGTACATTATAATAAACCTTATGTGCCTGTTACTTTATGGCTTCCCATGGGGGCATTGTTTTGTTTTTAAAAAAATGTGAGAGTTTAATTTGAAATTCCTTGAGGAAAGGGATGCGGTGATCAAAGTGTGGTAACAGTGACTTTCCTCTCAGGGTTTGCCGAAGAAAACAAAGTATGATTTTGTAGAAGCTGAATTAGAGTGTTGGTTTTATCCACTGGAAAAAATGATAATGGTCTAGCCTGTGTCAGGTGAGAAGCAGACTGAATAACAGATGTGATAAGGGAGAAATACGTCTTCCAGGTTGCACTTGTGATGGTAACAGATTGGACTGAAACCTTCTGATGTACATGGAAGGCTTCTGGAAAATTCAGATGACTTAAGTTCAAGTTAGTCTGTACTTGCAGAAAATTATATTCCTGAGTGAGATCAGTGAATGAACCATGTAGTAGAGTACGTTGTACTGGAGCCTCTTGTCTTTTACTCCTGTTTGCATGTGGCTGCACCTTTTATCCAGTCATAGAGTTTTCTGAATCTTTAAGGAAAAATCAACTGGACTGCACTGGCAACAAGCCTAGAGAAACAGAGGCTAATTGACCTAAATATAAGTGAAAAGCCAGGTGGGGACATTCACAGCTTGAGGCTGATCAGAACCGATAGATAAAAATACAAGTCTCTTCCCCTGGGAGAAGAATACGAGTGGGGACAGAGGATTTTTGATCTTGCAGTGTTTTGAGGTGCTAGAAGAGATTGATAAGGTTGTAGGCAAAGTGGGGAGAATAAACTACTGTTCAAGTACTATTTCTGATTACTTGGAATTGGATTTTGATTGTTTGCACCATGATCCTGGTGAGGTTTTGTTTGTTTTTAATATTTTGAGCACACTTCTTAAGAATATACCATTTTTAAGTTGTTTCTGTGCATTGTATACTGAATGTCTTGGTTACACCTGATCTCTCACTTTTTGCTCTGGGGTTATGTCTCTCCAGTTGAATCCAGCAACCCTGGAGAACTCCTTCAAACTCTGATGTTTTGGTCAAAATAGCAAGTGTTTCTTTTCAGGGAGCTTGGTCTCATTTAGGTACCAAAACTGTCCTGATTTCATTAACATGCTTTTCTTTCTTACTGGCTAGTTTCTTTCAGGGTATCCAAAGCAATGAGAAGTGTATGACTAATAAAACATCTGACAGTTGGTACAGCTCTTTTAAGTACATGTTCTGACTATGAGATTAACAGCCATAGGCAGGAATATGTAGTGTAATAAACCTCTTCCTGATTGATAGAATTAGACTAAAAATACAATAATTCTGTATTTCAGTTTTTTTAAAGGGGTTGGTCTAGAATAATCTATGTCATAATTAAATTGAAATGAGAATATTCTTTTTCAACATGGACCCAAGTCAAGTAATTTTAATATCTGAATTGCACTGGATTCTAAATACATAATAGTGATTTTTTGTTCATACTGTATCAAAGGATCTGTCATAATTCCTTACTCTTATTTTCTGTTTTATACTTTTATTTTTAAAGTCAGTGAAATACTCTGATTTTGGGAAAAACAGCAGAGAACACTTCAGAAAAATTATATGATAGGGTAGGCAGGAGAAGAAGCAGAGGGAGACTTGCAGAAGAGATTTGGGAGACTGCATTTTGAGCAGAAAACCTGAAAGACTGTTGAGAGAAGCAGAGAACAGAGGAAGCCCCTCGTATCAGAGAAGATAAAAGACCTAGAGGGATTTATGCAGAATTTGCTGCAAACCAGAAAGCCATTGATTGGAATGAAAGCAAGCTTGAAAATGAAAATTTGTCTTACAAGGGAACAATAGGAGACAGGCATAGCAACACACTTTAAGACCTTCTTCATCCTTCACAATTGTTTCGACTATGTTTATTTAGATATAGTCTGTCTAAATAGTTAACAGTTTCACATCTCATTCTAATAAAATCTGCCTTTTTGAGTATAAAATATATATTTTTTTTTAAAATATCATAAGGATAAGGCATTAATCCTTAAGGTCTTGAAGCTCTGATATACCTGGAGCTCCTTCACAGAAAGTAAGTCTCCCACTCAGACAGTGGATTGCCCCTCCTTCCAAGAGGTGCCCTCCCATGTGAGCTGCTGAGTTTGAGTAAACTGCCGCCCCCCTCCCTGGCTGACGCACCACGCCCTGCTCTCCCACCCTGTTGGCATTGCTTCTGGTCACCGGTGCTCCCCGGGACTGCCTTTTGTGGGAGTCGGAGGTGACTGCCATTACCCCTGGCCACATCAGCTGCCCTTGTGAGAGCTGCCAGTCCCTGGTGGTCTCTGCACTCCCCTGGGGTTCCCCTGGCTCTGGAAACCCCTGTGTACACCCCAATCCCCCTCTCCGCTGTGGGACATGCCTGCACTAGACGTGATCACCTATGTGAGTGATGCCATGAAACAAATTGAGCTTCCTTTCCCTAACTTTAAATTAAAAATGTGAGGATTTCAGAGCTACATTTTCATTATAGCGTCAAACTACCTTTCCCTGACTTTACTCAGTTAGAGGTTTCTCTCGTGTGGTTTTTCAGTATCTCTGCTGCTTTATCTGCAACACCGTTTACCAGTCTAAACCAGGATTTTTCATGCCCAGCGCTTCCCCTTGTGTTTAGAATGAAGACACATGCCCAAGACATTCTGGTAATCTCAGTGCAGGCATCTAGAAAACTTGTTTTATTCTGGTTTTACTCTTCAGGATAACACCAACCTTATGGGTTTGACTGTCTCTTCAAATGTCCAGAGAAGAGCCTAATTTATGCAAAAAGTCACAAGATTGTGGAGGGGAGGGATAGACAAACTCTTATTACAGTACTTTGAATCAGCAGCTTCTCCCCCCACCCTTACTCCTCCCTTCCAAATTTGATAACATAACAACAAATGTTTTGCCACTGATACAAATTAATTGCCTATGCTCTTCTAACCTAGCTATCACTTCAAAACAGTCGATAGGTAAGGGAGGAGGCCTCTTGAAAACTAGATCTGCATAATCTACAGGCATTTGCTCTCATAAATTGGATCATTTTCCCTTACCAAGGAAAATACAAAGAAATTATTGTTGTCCTTGAGGTGTAGCAATTTTTTAGGGGGGTAGCATTGTTTGTAGCATTGTTTGGGGGGGTGTACACCCCTACTTTCAATCCAGCCTGAAGGCTCAGAATTTAAGCTCAATACCCCTTTATTTTTGCCTCTTGATATATAGAGATTTGTAGCTACAGTATAAGACCTAATATACTATTTACTTTTGCTCTGGTGGCATTCTGCAATTCAAGAAGCAGCAGCACTGATGTCTGGGGGTCGTAAAGTACTCTGTGTAGCTGGAAGTTGGCTTGGTCATGCTAGAACTGCCCTGGACACCAGACAGGATGCTTTGGATTCGTTGTAATAGGAAATTGCCTTACTTGTTTTAATGCAATTAAAACAAAGTTTGCACTAAACTATGAGGAAGCAATGGTTGTTAGTGAAAAGTGCTTGTCCTTTGAGAGGACTATGCTGTTTGTAATTCTGAAGCTTGGTAGTTCTATGCACTGGGTTTGGCAAAGCATACACTGAATGAACAAGACTGTTAACTAAAATGTGCCTCAGTAAGCAATATTCTCTATTCTTTTTTTATGCAAGTTGTAGTTTGTGTATGATATACTTTTTACCTGACCTTCATGTCTTGCTTGTCTTCTTAAAACATAAGCTGTTCTAGCCAAGCTCTATGCATTTCTCTCTGCATGGCCAGCAATGTATACATTATAGATGGAAGGACTTTACAAAGACCAGATTATATCTTTAGCTTTCATTTCTGCTAATACTTTTTTCTTGCTGATGATAGCGATGTCAAAATGCTGACGTAAATTGGATGAAAGGGGTTTTATTTCCCCTGCTTTTGTTTTGGTTTGGTTTTTATTTGGAAGCTCGAACAGGATCATGCCATTTGGCAAGGTGCTCTACCTTTAGTTCTGTATATGTGTGTGCAAAGGACCAGAATGGCTTCAAATTATTATAAAAATCACTGGAACAACAACAAAAAATATCTCTGATCTCCATGGAAGGTTACTCTTTGCTCTCATAACAGGCAATTCCAAACCAGTATGTTCAGAGGCAGAGTTGACACTTTTGTGGACTTTTATTGAAAGTTCATTGAAAAGCTGCAAAAAGGCTTTTGGTTTTGGTTGCTGGCAGATCAGATGCTCAATGATTCTCTTTTAGCTAATCTGATATCCATCCTTCACATGTTGTGTCAAAAGTACCCTTTAAAAGTAATGCTTCTGTCACTTCCTATTGTTCATTTCAGCATTCAAAAGGTATAACGGACATACAATTGATTAGCATTTGACGTGAAAGATGTGTATATCCCATACAGTTTACAGTCAAATATCTTAGGAGAGAAATAAAACTTTGCTTACTAAAGAAAAAGACCTAATTTGTATCAAATTCATAACCTAGTACATCAGATATATTTCTGCAAAAATGATACCTTGTGTCACCTACTGAATTGGATTTATCAGGTGTTGAACTAAGTCAGGTATATCATCCACAACATCACATACATCATTCATAGTAGCAAATAAATCACCTACTGAATTGAATATATCTCTAGTTTAAGAAGACCCATAGTAAATTGATTGTATTTCCATTTATGTGTTTGGCTGGGTATGTATTTGTCTGCATTTGTTAAAGACATACATCCCTGATAAATTAAGTGCTTGACATGCATCTGACGTAACATTTGCTGAAATGTTCGTGCTAGAAACGGGACTGATTGTGTGAGCAACTGAATTGCGTGCATCAACTTACTATAGCAATTACATTTGACACATTCACTTTCTAGGAGACACCAATCACATAATGGGTTGAAATCACTGTCAGGAAAACTTTAGTCAGCAACAGCTCTACAGCAAGAACTATTAGTTTTAGCCAACAAAGTGGCTTCAGACATACAACACTTTGGTATAGGGTTCAGGCATGCACAGAAGTTTCATCACCACAAGAAAAGAAGGTGGTAGAGGAGACAAATGGTTTTCGTATGTGAAGAAGATCTTGCTTGCTTTTGTCTGGATCTTTGACAAATGACTCCTCTGGTACCACTGAGCTTGTCTCTACCTTCAAATTTTGCTGCTTCTTGTATGATTTTGTCTCTTCCCATTAGTTCATGTAATGCTCAAGGTATGGGAATGGATATAGCATCCAAACTCTGCAGTTAGGAGCAGGGAATATTTCCAATCTTGTTACTTTGGTTGACCATCTGCATTTTAAGCAGTCTGGGAAAGTGACATGCATTGGAAATGACTGTGTTTTGTTTTGTTTTGTTTTGTTTTGTTTTAAAGAAAGCTTGCAGTACAGGAGGGGAAAAAAATCTGCCATCAGAAACAAGTGCTTCTCTAGGAAAAAAAACTAATGAGGAGATTAATTATGTGTTTTCCTGAGGAGCTGGAATGGCATTTCCTCTGCTGCAGAACTGTGGGTGAGCACTGCCCAGAGTAAAAATATTGCTGAAAAACAAGTGCAGGTGGAGGCATACAGGCAGGGAGGGATAGTAGCTTTCTAGATAAATGAGATTAGGATGGCAGGAGGCTTATGAATAAAAACTGTGGTAAGTGAAGAAGAAAAGCTAAGGTGATTGTTTTTATGAAGTGATATGCATGGCATGGGGTAGCCGTTATCAGATGTCAGTGACATATTGTGTTTCTAGGGTGAATACCTATAGAAAACATTTCAGAAACAAAAAAGTTAATTAATGTTTTCTTAAAGAAACAGCAAACCTGTCCATTATCACTGCCTAGCACAGGACATACAGCACACGAATTTCATGTGACATGTATACTGAGTAAAGATATTCTTACTTCCCAACATGGACATGCAGCAGTTCAGCTGTTACTGCAAATCTTGAAGATTATTGTCCTCTTTTATCCATATCCAAGAATGGCAGGCTGGAAGATCTATAACTCATCTATGTACGAACTATATCAACTCACCCATCCCTACTTTTCTCCAATTTATCTTCCACAGTTCTACAGCAGCCTCAGAAATTATGATTAGCATGTGGCAGCACTACACACACCTGGAAGCACAGGCCTGCAAATTCTGACTCCTCCTGGTTATTTCATGGAGGTACTTCAATATAGTGATAGTTTAGGTCCTTTTGGAATGGTGGCACAACTCAGATTAAGGTATTATTGATATGTTTTTCACAAGCATTATAGGCTTTTATTTTCCCATCTGTTTCATTTTATTTATTTCTACTGTATGAAAGACAAAGAAAAAAAAATACTGTGTCATAATGTCTCCTTCATTCACCCTGATGTCCCACTGTTTTGCCATCTATCCTTTTCTTTTATCTGCAGACCTTCAGCCATGATTTATTCCCTATACCAGTGTAACTGGATGTGATAAATTATTAGGAACTTCTTGATGAGGGGCCAAAATTCTATTCAACTAAAAGAATGTTTCTTTTTAATTCACTTCAAACTTTTTCATACGGAAGATAAATGAATATTTTCTAGGAGGCATTCAGTATAAACTTTGCTTCATACTGCTTGCAAAAAACACATTTGGCACTGCTTTTTTAGGAGTCATTCAGTATAAACTTTGCTTCATACTACTTGCAAAAAACACATTTGGCACTGCTTTTTCATTATTATTTTTTTCTCAAATGAAAAACTACATATAGAAAGCTAGAAAGAATCCTGAATCTTCAGTCTCAAATGAAAAACTACTTAAAGAAAGCTAGAAAGAATCCTGAATCTTCAGCAGAGATATTTGAAGATTATCCTAATATTTTCCATAGTTTTCCATACTTCCATTGGTAAAAATTGAACTACATATCTGAAAAGCAAATGAAGAGTATTTTTATTCTGTTTTGTAACATTCTTCTGCATTTTATTTTTTTTTTTTAAAGAATACTTGTTTCTGCCTTAAATCACCTTCTATTTTTTTTTAAAGGAATACTTGTTTCTGCCTTAAATCACCTTCTGCTAAAATCATTGGTGCTCTGAAATGGTGCTAATGGAATTTTGTATTTCTTTTTAACAGCGACTGTGCAAGCTATAACTGCTGTCACAGGTTCAGAAAAAAAATCTGTTCTTGTAATATCTCACATAATATCGATTGTCAAACTCAAATTCTGCTGAGTTTTTAAAGAACTTGTCACCAAAAGGAATTACACACAAACAGCTGCAGTTTAGCTATCTGTAACATTTGTGACACATGTGGCAGGCTACAGGTTTCTGCTACCTTTATTCTGCATTTCTCGAAATAAGCAAAAATTCAAAAGAAGTAGGACTTTTATTGTTATAGGGAAATGCCAACTCTGACTCTGGAGCTGACGTACCATTTAGGTCAAGCTATTTAGATTCTTAATTAATTCCATACTATCATTTTTAATCTCTGGTGGATTTTGTCTTTCAGAGTAACTTTTTCAAAATTTATTATCCCATATGTATTCAGGCAACCATCCCCTAGAAAGAGTATAAGTAGGACATTCTCTTTACAGTCCTGTGTTGTGCTGCTGACATTGGTGGCATGTTCGATTAAATACAGGGCAGCAACTTCTTGACCTGCATTCTTTAAGAAAGGAGATGTAAACCAAAAAATCAATATTTCTCTAAAGGGAAAAGGTAAAAATAATAGATAAAGAAAGCTAAAGGCCTGGCCATATTCTCAGCTACACTCCATAATTAAACAATTTCCATTTTAAAAGCATTTGGGGGGATATTTTTAGAGATGATTAAAAGTTCAGGGAAAGGTTTATTTATTTTTTTTCTTCCCATTCAAATATGCCCAAAATTGGCATATTTGCTCTAGCTTTAGTCTAACCTTTAGAAATTCTACAAGTAAATACGGAGTTCCT